>NC_138376.1:51267647-51310859 GCF_054177405.1 Leptonychotes weddellii
TGCACTCCGTGCTCACCCGGCCTGTGACCGCACGTTTCTATCTCTGGCACCCGACCCCGCGTGGAGCCTCCAAACCCAGCAGATCCCTGCGGTGCACTCCCGCGCGGCTCCTCCCGGGGGAGGAAGGTGAGTCTCCCCGGATCTGCCGCTTGCTGGGTCCCTGCTGCAGGAGCAGTGGCCCGACTGTGCCTCGGATCACGGTTTATGGCAACCCCGAGCTGAGAGCCCGCGCCTGGGCTCCGCCTCTGTAGCCGGCTTCCCTGCTCCATTGCCTGGGAGCTCTGCCACACTCAGGCACCCCCGGTCTTTCTGTGATCCTGAGGGTCCTGAGACCACACTGTCCCGGAGGGTTCCACCCCCCGCTTAGCCACCAGAGTGACGTCCCTCGGCGGAGCAGACTTTTAAAAGTTCCGATTTTGTGCTCCGTGGTTCTATCACTTGCCAGAAGCAGCCGACGGGGGCCCCTCCCCCACCGTCTATCCTCCTGAATATTGCCTCAGATTCACTTCTCCACACGTCCTACCTTCCAGAAAGCGGTCGCTTTTCTGATGAGAGAGTTGTTGCTCTTCTTTTCTTCGATCTCCTGTTGAGTTTGTAGGTGTTCAGAATGGTTTGATCCCTATCCAGCTGAATTCCAGAGAGGAGACAAAATCCAGGTCTCCTACTCCTCCGCCACCTTGCTCCACCCCCCTATTTCATAGATTCTAAGATGCACTTTTTTCCTTTACATTTTAATGCCTCTGAAGTTAGGATACATTTTATAATTGATGAGATCTTACCACTATAATTAGAATCTTTTTTCCTTAGTATTTTATAAAATGATGTGTATCTTAAAATCAATGATGCCTTAGACTGAAGGAAAGAGGGTAGTGGATTTGATTTGGTATCTTGAATTTGAAGTGCCTGAGGGACATGGATCACTCTAGTGCACAGAACACATAGGTGGGAAACAATGAACCCCAGCTAAGAGGCTTGTCATGGAGATAGGACTTCTATGGAAGTCTGTACTCAAGTGAAAATTGAAGCAATGGAAATAGATAAAATCCCCAGGGAAAGCATATAGAGTGAGATGAATAGGCAACCATAAAGAGCTCTAAAGTTTAAAGAAAAAAACAAAAGGAAATGAGTCATCAGAAAAATTTTCGACATAAAAAGCAAAGGGAGAAGATAATTTTTACAAGTTGTGAGGAGTTATCAATATCAAATGCAGTGACAGGACAAGTACCCACTGACTATAGCAAGATGGGGGTCACTAACAGCTTTTAGAATGACTTCAGTGGAGTAGTGAGGGAGAAGACAAGTGCATTGGATCGAGGAATGAAGGAGAATTAGGACAGCAGAAGTCATGAATGTGACCATTTCTTCAAGGAGGCTTGACTAAGGAGGATGGAACAATGAAAAAATGGAGGGTCTGAGGTCGAAGGTGATTTTTTTAGAAGTGACTCAGCCTCGGGGCACCTGAGTGGCTCAGTCGTTAAGCGTCTGCCTTCGGCTCAGGTCATGATCCCAAGGTCCTGGGATTGAGCCTGGCATCTGGCTCCCTGCTCAGCGGGAAGCCTGCTTCTCCCTCTCCCCCTCCCCCTGCTGTGTTCCTTCTCTCGCTTTGTCTCTCTCTGTCAAATAAATAAATAAAATCTTAAAAAAAAAAAAGAACTGACTCAGACGTGAACTTGTTTCTAAGATAAATAGTAAAGACAAGAGCCACAGTTAATACATCAATCTAAATTTGGTTACAGGTCATCTTATTGACAACTTGAACTCTGAAGAAATGAGGTAGTCAGGTGAGAGGAAGGAGGTGAGTCAATCAGACACTATTCTGGCAGAAAAAAGAAGTATAGCCAAAATGGTGATTCAAGACAGTTTAATGACTGGACTATTTACAAAAATGTGAGCAGCATAAAGTGAAATTAACCCTAAGATTGGTAACCGCAGGAAGCCTGTTCCATTCCTAGAAGGACAAGAACAAGAAGTTACTGAAATCTGGCAAGATCTATAAACTTAGGAAAAAGCTGCCTAGCAGCTTTTGTCAACCCAAAGTTCCCTAGAAAGAGAGCCATGGGGATAAATACCCTAAATTCTCTCTCCTACTATCCTCTTACTTCCTGCCAGTACCTCCTTTGGATGAACTTAAGAAGTCAAAGGGCAAGGGAGTCCATTTGATGCAAAGCATAATAATCAGCTTCCCTGGATACACAACAGTGTGGAGAAGGGTGGAGAATGGATCTGGAGGAGCAAATGTAAAACAATGAACAGAAAAGGAAGGGTTTGTCCAAATGGGAGTTAAGGCCCAAGACAATAGAACTCCTGGTGAAGACAAAGAGGGCATTTTCTACAGATTCTATGATTTATTCTAGCAGTAGTGACAACAAAGACTATTCTAACTTTTGCCAAGTTAATGAGAAACTGATATTTCTCAATAAGAAAAGGCCCAACATCCTTGTCTTAATTAATACCCATTGTTCATTTTCTATTATATATAATGAAAACAACCAATGATATCTATGGATTAAAAAAGATTCTAATTCTCTGCAGGATGACAGAACTATTCACATGTGTCATCTTTTCATATAAAAACAGCTTTCCAATTAAGAGGATGCTTCTTTTTTCAAAAATTTGAATAAATTGATGTTTAAAAAAATAACTGCCGCTGGTAACTTTAGCCTTGAAAAGAAAAATGAACAATGTTAAAACTTTCTTTAGGTTTTTATGTCTATTTTTGTACCAGCACCATACTGTTTTGATTGCTATAGCTTTGTATAACTTGAAATCTGGGATTGTGATACCTCCAGTTTTGTTTTTCTTTTTCAAGTTTGCTTTGGCTATTCAGGGTCTTCTGTGGTTCCATACAAATTTTAGGATTGTTTGTTCTGGTTCTGTGAAAAATACTGTTGGTATTTTGATGGAGATTGCATTAAATAGAACAATAGACTAGAATTGAGAGCCCAGAAATAAACTGATGATTATATGGTCAATTAATCTTTGACAAAAGAGGCAAGAATTGCAATGGGAAAAGGACAGTCTCTTCAGTAAATGAGGCTGGGAAACTGGACAGTTACATGGAAAAGAATGAAACTGGACCATTTTCTTACACCATATGCAAAAATAAATTCAAAATGGATTATGGACCCAAATGTGAGACCTGAAACCATAAAAATCCTAGAAGGGAGCACAGGCAGTTATTTCTCTGACATAGCAATATTTTTCCTAGATATGTCTCCTGAAATAAGGGAAACAAAAGCTAAAATAAACTATTGGGACTACATCAAAATAAAAGCTTCTGCACAGCCAAAGAAACCATCAACAAAACTGAAAGATGACCTACTGAAGAGGAGAAGATATTTGCAAGTGACATATCTGATAAAGGGTTAGTTTTCAAAATACATAAAGAACTTACACAATTCAACACCAAAAAACCCAAATAATCCCATTTAAAAATGGGCAAAAAACATGAACACACATTTCCCCAAGAAGACATACAGATGGCCAACAGATAAATAAAAAGATGCTCAACACCACTCGTCATCAGGGAAATGAGTATCAAAACTGATGTGGTTTGAGGTGGTGGGGCTTGGAGCTGATGGCCAAGAAAGAATTCCTGAGACATCTTTGGCACAAAAAGGTGATTTTTGTTTTTGTTTTTATTTTGAAAGAGAGAGAGCATGGTCAGGGAAAAGAGCAGAGGGAAAGGAGCAGAAGGAGAGAAAGAATCGTAAGCAGACTCCACGCTAAGTGTGGAGCTGGACATGGGGCTCAATTTTACAACCCTGAGATTGTTTCCTGAGCTGAAATCAAGAGTCAGATCAGACGCTTAACCAACTGAGAGACCCAGGTGCCCCGCAAAAAGGTGATTCTATTAAAACATTGGGACAGGACTCATGGGCAGAAAAAGCTCCACTGGGGTCCTGAAGAGAGCTTGATTATATATTTTCAGGTTGGGAGGGGTTAGCGATAGCACAAACCCCCAAGGTGTTTTGGAAACAAGGTTTCCAGGACCTTGAGAGGGCTAGCTATTGTTAGGAAAAGGTCACTCATTACTGTTTAGTAAAAACTCAGTCATGAGACCCTTCAGAGGTACATAAGTGGGCCATATGCTTGGGGGATGATTGCGAGCATGTATCTTGAGGGTAGAGATAAAGGAAGTTTCCAAAGGAACTTTCATATGTTAAAGAAGACGTATAGAATCCTGGGGGTCGGGCTCAGATTGCCTTTTGCCCTTAGCAAAGTGTCAACATTAAGGCAGCTGAGCTCCCATAGGAAAGTCACCCTACCTGTTTCAAGGACTTGTCAATGGGCTGTAGGCAGTAAGGAAATTTAATTTTTTCTTTTGCCTTTGTTTACCACATCAAAAACCACAATGAGGGACACCTGGGTGGCTCAGTTGGCTAAGCGTCTGCCTTCTGCCTTCAGCTCAGGTCATGATCTCGGGGTCCTGGGATCCAGCCCCACATCTGGCTCCCTGCTTAGCGGGAAGTCTGCTTCTCCCTCTCCCTCTGCCCCATCCCCACCCTCCCTGCTTGTGTTCTCGGCTCTTTCTCTCTCGTGCTCTCTCTTTCAAATAGGTAGATAAAATCTTTAAAAAAAAAACCAAAAACCCACAGTGAGATTATCACCTCACACCTGTCAGAATGGCTAAAAATCAAAAACACAATAAACAAGTGTTGGCAAAGATGTGGAGAAAAAGGAATCTTCCTGAACTGTTGATGGTAATGCAAACTGGTGCAGTTACTCTGGAAAACAGTATGGAGTTGCCTCAAAAAAACTAAAAATAGAAACACCATATGATATAGTAATTACAGTACTGGGTATTTACCCCCAAAATACAAAAACACTAATTTGGAAGGTGATATGCACCCCTATGTTTATGCAGCATTATTTACAATAGCCAGAAAATGGAAGCAGCCTGTGTCCATTGATAGATGAAGGGACAAAGAAGATGTGGTGCATATATATAATGAAATATCACTCAGCCATAAAAAAGAATGAAATCTTGCCATTTACAACATGGGTGGATGTAGAGAGTATAATTCTAAGCAAAATAAGCCAGTCAGAGAAAGACAAATACCACATCATTTCACTCATATGTGGAATTTAAGAAACAAAACAAATGAACAAAGGAAAAAAAGAGACAACCCCAAAAACAGACTTTTAACTATAGAGAACTGACGGTTACCAGAGGGAAGGTGGGGGGGGTGAAATAGGTGAAGGGGATTAAGAGTACACATATCTTGATGAACACTGAGTAATGTACATAATCATTGAATCACTATATAGTACACCTGAAATTAATGTAACACTGTGTTAACTATACTGGATTTTTTTTTTTAAAACTTTCTATAGGTCTTATAGACCGAGTGACTTCAGTAATGTTGATTCCATATCTATTTCCTTTCTAGCATCAATTATAGATAACCTTTAGCTAGCAGACAGTTTAAGAATTATGTAAAAGAAAAAGCCTGGGCTATTCCTACAAATATAAGACCTTAGAGAAAAAGAACCTAGAAACAATAGGTACTAAATTTTGATCTTTAAAATTATTCTCATCAATACATAAATGTGTCCACATGCACACTTTCTGGATTGATAGCTCATCGTCACTCAGACACGCATTTTTCTCATATTAAAATGGAAGGCAGCTTTGGTAATAAATTTGATAGAAAACCTTAAGAAATTTCCTTTTCATAACTTTTAAACAAACTAAAACAAAAAACAAAAACACTAAGCCATTCCACCAATTAATATCTGACCAATTCTAGAATATGCTTAATTGTGAAGGGCAAATGGAGCTCTGTATAAGATAAGTAATTGTCCCATTTCTGATAATTGTAAACATTTTTTTCTCAGGCCAGATTTGTTTTCTGATAAATACATGCAAATTTAAGTTTTCACAACTTTTTTCAAAAACCATTTGATATTTACTTTTACCATCTACCAAAGTCAACTATCAGTTTACTATTATCTAATTATCTTGTAACCTTTAAAGATTTTATTTATTTATTTGTCAGAGAGAGACACAGCAAGAGGAAACACAAGCAGAGGGAGTGGGAGAGGGAGAAGCAGGCTTCCCGCAAAGCAGGGAGCCCAATGCGGGGCTCGATCCCAGGACCGTGGGATCATGACCTGAGCCGAAGGCAGACGCTTAACTGATTGAACCACTCAGGCATCCTGTAACCTGTTTGATTCTGGGGCTATTCACAATCTATACTGGAGTCACAGAATTATACCATGTGGGCATTCCATAATTAGAAGCAAGTGAAATCTTTACTCAGTATCCTGAGAATTCACCAAAGGATGATTAGGGTAATTAAACTTCTTTAAAGTCCTCTATAGACCTCACTCTCATTTCCTCTCCCATGTCTCCAGGGGCAGATATACGGTGACACTAATGAAACTTAAACTTCAATGACCACTTGCGTAGGCATTTTTCATGGTCCCTGAAAGAGGGCCTAGCAATGTGTTCACACGCTTTCATGTTATTTGTAAAAATGTTGAGAGTAATGTATTTTCACTTTAATCTTTTGACACCACTGTCTCTCCATTTAGATGATCTCTCTATCACAGTTCTCCTCCTATGAGTGTCTTTTGAGTGACCACAGGAACTCTGAGGACCCAGCTCTGGGCAAATAGGGTTAGGGTTCCATTTAGTTCCATTATACTAAATGGAATGTATTTGTGTGGCTCATAGTTATACTCTTATATAGTTAAGTTATTGCTAGGCATCCTGGTGTAGGAATGGCATCTAGAAATGCTTTTATGGCCCACTATCCCAATTGTGATATAAGAAATGTATTTGGTTTTTGTCCCTGATTCCTGGCATAGAGCTTCTAAAATCCTTGGGATTTCCTGAGTAATAGGAGTGTCTTTTGTTATTTATGAGCCCTTTTTGATCACACCTACACAGATGTTAATGAAGTATGAATTAAATGGTTTTGTGATCCAATGATTGTTGGAATTGGGAATAGAACAATTTACTATTGCTTATTTCACGCTAGCAAAGTATTACAAAGTGGGATATATACAGATAGAGTTCTTAAAATCACTTGTTCACTATGTGAATATAACATTAACTCACCAAAGAGGTTATTGCAAGTGTGGTAAGCCCACGTTATCTTGTGTCATGGGATCCTTCAGCTCTACCATCACATTTTTCTATTCCAATCAATGAACTACTGTCATACATTCAATTTGATATGTTGTCTGACTTTCACTTGGTGCCAATGGGACAGGAAATAGCAACTACAAGGTGGTATTCAGTTCTCGGGTGCTTCACATGATTCATATAGGCTCAAATATATGATTCATATATGCTCAAATTATGTTTTGTAAGACTTTTGTGAAAATACAAACAAAATGAAAAAAAACTGACCTAGAAAACTGTCAATGTTATTTTGCTTTACTAATAAGATAATTATAAAAATGTTTCTTATCAATTTACTACTAAAATTATGACTATCAGTTTAGTCTTTTGTAATAGTTACACTTAAATATCTTATAGGGTCCTCAGTTATTTACATATTTATCAGTGTGTGTTATGCATATAAAACCAGACAGTCGAAGAAAGTACTGATTAACCAAAAACTGTAACATCAAGACATAAAGATCTGTGGCTTCAAGTCCAGAGCTTGGAATCTACAAGAGAAAAGCCTCAGAGCTTTAAGGCATCATCTTCTAAGGGTATCTCAACACCTCTTATACAGCTATTATATATCCAACAGAATTTTGTGATTGGTCATATAAGTAGTTCATAAATTATTATAAGTATTGAAATTAATCTTTGTCTTAAGCTAGCCTTGAAGTGCCTCCTATGCCCACAGGCCCTTTGAAGGTGAACCTGCCCCTAACCCTTTGTTGCAAAAGATGTTAGAACACATTAGTGGCCAAGTTATGCCCTGTATGATTCTGATTTCGTGGCCAGAATACAATTGTGGAGACGAAAAGGGAAGCTCGTCTAAAAACTGGACAGGAAGAAATAAGAGGAGCAGGCTGACTAATTTTGCCCAACAGTGACAATGGGGATCACCTGAATGGAAACTCAGGAAATTTTGAAATCAGGAAAAGAGAAAGTGTTGGCCAGTTAACCAAACAGAGCAGAATGAGAAAGGCATATAGAAAGAAGGCAGAAGCCATCGCCTGGCAATGAAAGTGACAAGGCAGAAGCCGTGAGTTACCAAATACCAGGAGAAGGTAGAAAGAAAAACAAGCTATAACTCAGAAAGGAGATAAGTGAAAATTAAATGAACAGTGGCAAGTAGGGTAGAGAATTTAAAATTTTACATAGTGGAGCAATTGATGATGGTATTGACTGGATCCTGAATGACTCCATATCCCTGAAGTTCAGGAAACCCAGCTCTACTAGAGATGATTTCAATGTTTCCTTTGGGGCCTAATTTGGGGCATTTCCTGGATTCCCAGGAGGTCAGACACATGAGTGAGATTTCTCTTTTTCTTATTTCCACATGAAGCCTTTTAATAAACGCCACATGACTCAAGACCTTTTGAGGGGATTTCTGTCATTGCAACAACAAAGAAGGCCCAATTAGTACAACCTTTTTATAATTACAGGACATGGTACTCATTAGCTAGCATATGAACTTACTATGTTGTATTAAAATGGCCTGTTTACTTATCGATTTCCTCCACTTGAGTCTCTAGGCCTGGGGCTACTTTTGTTAACTACATCTTCAGTTTTGGCACGTAGGAAGTGATCCATAAGTTTTTATCAAATGAATAAATGAAACAGCCATTCTAAAAAACTACAAACACATGAACTAGTCTTTAATCACCTCTATATATTACACATTTCATTTGTGCAAGATACAGTGCCTGGTATAGCAGATACACGAGACATACACACACAAACACGTATGCAGATACACGAGACATATGCACACAAACACGTACGCAGATACACAAGACATACGCACATAAACACACACACAGTTTAATAAGAGAAGTTACTGCTGCTTCTGGCAACTTCCGAAAGGCAAAATAGAGAAGTCATGAGAAGCAGATATTTCTTCTATGAAGAATCGCTGAGAATCTCCCTCTCTTACACAACAGCCGGGACAACAGGCTTACTAGTGGTGGGCTTGGGAAAAGAGCAATAGAAAGAACCCATTAATCAATTTATTACTGTTGTCCCTCTCTAAAGGACCTCTGTGCAAAAGCTGATTACCCTGGAGGAGAATCCAAGGCCTTCTGGAAGGAAAGAAAATCAACTTCCAAACCCTGTTGTCTGAGACATGACATGGAGAATCTCAGCTGTGTGACTGCCATAACAGTTTCCACTAGGTCTTAGGATTCAAGGAAGAGCAAGAAACTTTGGAATTAAAGCCATCATGGATGGGAAAATTTCATCCCTGACATAATGTTGCTCATGTTGGTCCCCAAGCATTATGTGAGGATTTATGCTGACCAGGTCTAAAAGCTGCTTCTTGACCCTGCCACAGTGGTTTGGCTTTGGAGAATAAGGGCTGAGCAAGGGAAAGTGAATGAAAAAGATAGGTCACATTGGCTCCCAATGCGGGACACCATTGTAACCTGGTGCACAGCCCTGAACCAACAAGAACATCCCTGAGATGATGGATAAGACTCTGGAGCTATGCCAAGCCAGTCTCCAACCTAACACTGCGTGACAGAGATAAGCAATGGAGATGTGTACTGCATCACTCTGTGGGCCCAGCTCTCCATGGTTAGAAATGGTACTGAATCCCCCAGAATGAGCATGTCCCTGGGATTATTGATGATGAATATGTGGAGTAGAGGGAAATGCCTCAAGAGGGTAAGACTAAACATCTTCTACTAGATATGTTGGAGATTTAATCATTCATTTGAGCAATAAAATATGTCTATGCTCTACTCCAATTTTGTGGAACAGGTTAGATATATTTATTTGTACAGTTTTTATCTCTTTATGAATATATTTGGTCTTTTCTCTCCCCATGGTCTCTTCTGCTTTCACTCTTTTCTTCCTGAACCTATTTGTAAAAGGGAATACTACCTCTCCTGTTTGGGAGATGCTATCCAGCTTTAGTTACTCCCACACGTCCTGGGCCTGAGCCAGCCAGCAGCCTTGCTGCCCATTTCCCACTGCACCCTTCTACTTCTGTCCATGTCCATCTGCTCCATTTTGCCTTTCCTGGGGGTACCTCAGCTGCCACTTTTTTAATTCTCTGAGCTGTTTGGCATCTTCCAGGCATACTTGCCTGGCCTTCCTGTTTTATCCAGTGGCCATAGGACAGGTTGGGAGTCTCCAAACTCCAAAACATTTCCATCATTGCCTTTACTTGGAGCTTATGTCTATCTATTCCATTACTCCATCTCTGAGCATGGCACAAGTGATGTTTGCCTTGAAATGTGTCCCAGTGATAGTGCTCCACATGAAATATCCAGGTTTTCCTTAACAATACATCATAGATGTATTAATATTCTGTACTTCAATCCTGTGAACAAATCCATTTTTGCTAAATGAAAAATATTTACTACTTCATGACAGCATGGTATTTTTACTATTGACTCCTAACTATTGATACTAGTTTTAACACATCATTCAAGTATTTATTTCATTCTTTTTGGAGTGGACTAGTTTCCTGTTACCACTGTACTTAGGACTGGCTGCATAATTTGCAGGACCCAGGAAAAAAATGAAAATGAGGGACCCCTTGTTATAAAAGCAAAAAATAGTTCCATTAAAGATATTAAAACAAACAGCTTTTTAAAAAAAAATACAGCTTTTTTTATTTCTTCCAGTTTTCTCCCCTGCTCATGCAAATACTTCATTTCCCCTCTGGACTTCATTTACAAAATTTGAAAATACAATTTTTGAATTTAAATTTAAAACAAGTAAAAAATGTAGTTGTTATGAATTTCAAGACGCTAACAGTGATAGAACATTAAACCAAGCATGGAGTCCTTCTGAAAGTGATCGAACTTCCATGAAGCTGACCCTGACTATACCCTGCAGTAGCATTTTGTCTGTCTATTCATCTTCCTTGCAGAAGTACTCATTTCCAAAATAGTTACAAGTCTCCCTACATCAAAGCAGATTAACAGATAAAATATGTTGTTACCACCTGGGAATCCTGTCCATCCAAACACTAAAGGTAGCTCCATGAATGGCTTCCCTGAGCCAATAATATTTGGGAATCATTTCACTATATGTCTGCCATGATCTGGAAGGTTGTGTCCCCTCTAAAACGCACATATTGGAATCCTAATGCCTAATGTAATGGTATTAGAAAGAGGGGCCTTTGGAAGGTGATTAGGTCAGGATGGTGGAGCCCTCAAGAGTGCTCTTATAAAAAAGATGCCACAGAGCCCCTGCCCCTTCCACCATATGAGGGAACAATGAGAAGTCTTTGACACAGAAGGTAGCCCTCACCCAACCATGCTAGCCCCCTAATCTTGAATATCCAGCCTTTAGAACTTCGAGAAATAAATGTTTATTGTTTATAAACCACTATGTCTGTGGTATTTTGCTACAGCAGCCCAAACAGACTAAGACAATGCCACACCCTCAGATCTCAGTGGTGGTTCTAAGGATCAAAGAGCAAAGATGGCACCAGGTTGTCTCCTGTCAGAGCAGCAACCTGTTCTCTAGCATTCTATGGGCAGTATTCTCAACCACATAACTCCTCTATTTTGCTAAGTGTCTATCTACACAAGTGGCATAGAAACACAAGCAATAAATGCATTCTAGTAGGTGCATGCATGATCATATACAAAGAAAATGCCTTCATCTACAGGTCTTTTTCCCCCACCCATGTATAGCCTGTCCAGGTAAAAATTTCAGTTCGATGTACCAGAAAGAACATCAGCTTTAGAATCAAACAGCATATAGCCCTCTTGCAACAGGCTTGTGCATAAATAATTAAAACCTTCAGAGGCAGGGTGCCTGGTGGCTCAGATGGTTAAGCATCTGCCTTCAGCTCGGGTCATGGTCTACGGGTCCTGGAATCGAGCCCCACATCGGGCACCTTGCTCAACAGGGTCTGCTTCTCCCTCTCCCTCTGCTTCTCCTCCCTGCTCATGCTCTCTCTCTCCCTGTATCTCTCTGTCTCAAATGAATAAATATCAAATGAATAAATAGGATCTTTAAAAAGTAAAACCCTCACAGGCTCAGCTTACCATTTGTGATCTTGTACTGTGCTGACTTTGTTAGACTGGAATTATATCTCCTAGAATCCTCTTACCTTTAGAGTTCCAGGTTAATGCTGGCCACAAAAGACATTCTGCAAGAAAGTAGAAGTGAAATAGCAACCATATTTGTTACACTTTGAACAGAATTGTCAGCGTTGATATAGAAAGCTTTAACACACTACTCTGCATGGCACAGAAAAGTTGTTTGAGCAGTCTTCACTAAAGTTAGACATGCATGTACCTTGAGAGCAAATTCTTACAAAACAACTACCTCCCAAAAATGTTACAGTTTTTTTTTATAATGGAATTCTATGAATCTTTGAAATCAATAATTGAGTGATACTTACATTATTTCAGAACTTAGAAAAAAATAGAGAAAACTTCCAAATTATTCTCATGGAGCAGGTATAAAATTAATAAGTAGCCTTAAAATGTATACACAATAACCAGTTAGGATATATAAGAGAAAATCCTATATACAATCAAAATAAAAAAAGGTAGAAATATTTAGAAGTAAGCTCAATATAAACCTTATATAAGTAAAACTGAAAATATTACTAAAATATGTATGCTGGTAATCCTAGTCAATTGCATTTTCCTAGAAAATTGCCCAATTAATCTATATTTTAAAAAGTATTTGCAAAGGTTTGTGTAAAGTAGTCTCATTTTCTAAATTCCTCTCTTTCAATGGTTATTTTCCCCTAGTTTTTCTATCTTTCTTTCTTTCTTTTTTTTTTAAGTAGGCTCCACACTCAGCATGGAGCCCAATGCAGGGCTTGAACTCAAGACCCTGAGATCATGACTGAGCTGAAATCAAAACTCAGATACTTAACCAACTGAGCCACCCAGGCACCCCTTTCCTCTAGTTACTTTTATTCTCTGTTCTTGTTGTCTATTTTGCTGAATTTTTTAAAAAAGCAATATTTTGATTTATTTATTAGTTTCATTGTCTTTCCATTTTATTGATTAAACTTTAAGTTTATATGTTGATGAATTTTTATTTAATATACCCCTGGCAACCACCCAAATTAAGCTGTAGAATATATATGGTACCTCAAAAAGCTTCCTTATGGCCTCTACCAATCAACAACTACCCATCTCCTCATCACATGGCAATTATTATTATGATCACTATCACCATAGATTAACTTTGCCTATTTTTGAACTTTATATATAAAGACCTGCATAGTATATATGGCCAATAACATATGAAAGGATGCTCAAACTCTTTAGTAATCATGGAAACACAAATTAAACCAACAATTGAGAAACTATTCACATCCACCCTATGGGATAAAAAAATGTAAAGGCTGAAAATATGAAATGTTAACAAGGATGTAAAGCAATGACAATTGTTCCAGAGGTATCTTGGAAAATATGACCATCTTGGGAAATAATATGGCATTATTATGTAAAGTTGAACATGCAAATATCATACAACCAGTATTTTAACTTTTAGATTTATGCCTGAGAGAAATCCTTGCCCATATTCACCTGAAGGCACATGTAAGAATGTTTTAACAGCATTTTTTAATGATAGCAAAAATTGTGGAAACAACCTAAATGCTTCTCCCCTCACATAGATAAATTTTAGAGCACGTATACAATGAAATAATACATATAGTGATGGAAATAAGCTACTGTCACATGTCACTTTGGAAAGATCTCCGAAATTAATGTTGAGCAAAAAAAGCAAGTTTCCAGAGAATACATGCAACATAACTTTATTACTATAATATTTGTAAAAGGCCAAAATTATACAATATATTTTTTAGGGTTACAAGTATAGTCAGTTATCAAAAAAGCAAAGGCATCATAAACATAAAACGGTATTTCCTCTGTTGTGGAAAAAGGAAAATGTGAGGGGTGGCACACAGGAAGCTTCCACAGATTTTTAAAGCTTTATTTCATAGGCTCAGTGATGTTTGGGTGTTCCTTTTACTATCATTCTTTAAAATGTACTGAGAGGGGCACCTGGGTGCCTCAGTGGACTACGCATCCGACTCTTGATTTTGGCTCAGGTCATGATCTCAGGGTTGTGGGATCAAGCTCTGCATCGGGCTCTGCGCTCAGTGCAGAGTCTGCTTGTCCCTGTTCCTCTGCTCCTCCCCCTGCTCGCATCTCTCTCTCTCTCAAATAAATAAAATCTTTTTAAAAATACATGTAGACATTACATACATTTATATATATTTCATATATACTTCATAATTATCAAATAGTTTTTAAAGAATATAAAGTGCCTTTTAAAGCAATATAGACAACTATGTGAACACATAAATAACATTATCAGTTATGTTAGAGAAAGGTGAAATATCTGATAAATGTGATTAAAACGTTGTAAGATCTTGGTAAGTAAGTTCACTTGCTCGTTAAAATCGCCACCTCCCAGTCTGGGGTAGTCTGCCTTTTTCTTCATCTTCCCTTGCCCTCTGGGTACAGGGACCAGTTTCAGATTTCACCCAGGAAGCTCCCGAGTTTTAAATCAACAGGTTTGCAATGCATGTTCTGTTTCAAAGTTTTCACTGTGCTCAGTGTCAGCCCCATGTCTGAGTCACTCAGAGGTTAGTTTGGGCTGTGGATGGTGGTTTATCTCATAATCTCGTTCTCAGAGCCTTTGCTACTTTTCTCTGGTTGTGTTCTGTGAATGCTTGGTTTGGCAGTGAGCCTGCCAATTGTATTAGTGTAGCTCTATACTCTGGAATTTGTCCCACATTCTGTAGCTCTCAGAGACCCCTGGCTCTTCTGGCCAAAAATCTTGGATTCTATCAGAGTTTTAGTCCCCCATGCTGTTTTGCAGCGCTGTGTGCCTGGGATACTCTCAATGTGAAGTTCCAAGAGAACATAGAGATAAAAAGTAACCGGGATTTCCACCCTCTGTTCTCTGCATAACAGATGACTTTTTTGCTTTTCTTCTAGTTCCTCCACCCAAGTTCTCAGGGTTTTAGGTGCCTACCATCATGACAGATATAGTATTGCATAGCAATGTGTTCTTCATTATCATAGATTCCATAGTGATGGCAATTCAGTTCTGTAACTAGTGCTGGTCTCAGGAAGGCTGGAGGAAAACAAGAAAAAAAAATTAGGGATATTTCCCCATACTCTTTGGCTCACAGGTTTTCTGGCCCTCTGGGTAGAAAAATGGTTTCTTTTGGAGTTTTTAATTTTGTTTCCACTTGACTCTGCCCACCCCTGGATCAAAACCAGCAAATAAAGGAGTTTAAAGAAAGAAAACAAAACAAAACAGGAAACTTACCTCCACTCTACCAGCCATTCTTCAATTTTGACTTTTTTCTCCAATCTGCTGGCTATTCAAGTAGTTTCTTTTTATATTTTATCCCAAGTTTCTGGTGACAGTCAGTGAGAGAGCTAAGTGTAGTGGGCTGCCTCATCTGGGTTGGCCCTAGAGGTCTGGATTAGGATCTGAAATGATAGCTTCCTCCCAAACGATGCTACAGAATGCCATATGCCCAAGGACACTGGTAAACACTGCATCCTGGAGCCATTAGGAGCTGATGGAGATACGCAGATTTGATAAATCCCAAAAGCCAGGGCACTGACTCACCAGAGACAAACCGAATGGTTCCAGGATGTATTTCCTCCCACTTCAGTAGCCTACCAGCAAGCAGGTTCTGCAGGCCCGAGTTAGTGCAAATGAAGGACTGGCTGATACTAGCCCCTGGGTTCCAGAGGTTCCAGAGCTAGGTTCCCCTCGCTGAAACAGGAGTTTCTACTGTTCCATGATTATACGTACCTCTACCCTGTAAATGTGTAGAACAGCGAGGAGGACAGTCTCATCTGGACTGTTAGGCATGGTTCGCGCAACGAAGCCTGGCCTAAGCCATGGGATAATGAAAGCTCAGTGGTTTATGTGCTTTCCATTACTTCTTATTTGTAAGTTTTCCCCAATAAGCCCTATTTTATAACCCTACACGTGGCATAGGTGGTGCGTGTTTGTGACCCCTTTGCATAAGCCAGACCCAAAAGATAGCAGTCTTCTAACCTTCTATGAAGATACTCCCTTTTTCTAATATTGTTTCTAAGACTGTGTAGGTTTCAGAGTGCTATCAAGTTCCTCCTAATATATAACCATCATTCTTTCTGTTTCAGCTTAATTAATAAATTATTTCTTGAGTTACTCTAGAGGAAATATTTACTCATTATCAGAGAATATATCTGCATATATCTGCATATATCCAGAAATAGTCAAATCCCTTGACAGCCTCCTAATCTGCAGACTAAATTTCAGACACATTTCTTAAAATACTTAAACATAAAACATAATTTCTTTTGACATTTTTGCATTTCAGAACTCAATGTAATTAATTTGTATGTGTTGATTTTTTCAAATAAAGCTTTTTCTTTGATTACGTTGCATTGTAGTTGATCTATTATGCATATTACATAACCACTAGTATCATAAACACACCGAACTATCAAAACGCTTCTGAAGGGAACCTAAACATCTCACTTCTAATGGAATATTGATTTCCATATCTCACACTTCACATTCTTTTATGTTAGCACAATAAGTGCCATTAACCACTGTAGTATTTAATTAATAAATATGAACTAATTTAATTTTTAGAAGGAATTCATATTCATTCTTTTTTTTTTTTTAAAGATTTTATCTATTTATTTGACAGAGAAACACAGAGAGGGAACACAAGCAGGGGGAGTGGGAGAGGGAGAAGCAGGCTTCCCGCCGAGCAGGGAGCCCGATGCGGGGCTCGATCCCAGGACCCTGGGATCATGACCCGAGCCGAAGGCAGACACTAAACGACTGAGCCACCCAGGCGCCCCTCAGATTCATTCTTAATATAAACCAAGTGTATATGCCTAAATTATTATAGTCAAGGCAGGAAAACCCAGTATACAAAAGCAAAACAGAGTTTAAATATCTATTTACCTCCTTTAAATCAATTCAATGAAATCGGTTTTTTATTAAATACCACCTATGTGGCAAGCATGTTGCAAAACAGTGTAGGGCATAGATAGGAACAGATGTAGTTTGTATTCTTATAGTATAAAGGTGAAAAGACAAGTATATGAATAATAGCATTAGGCAGATTGTGATAGGCACCAAAAGACACATAAAGGTAAGAATCGTAATTTAGAAGACCAACATTCTTTAGGGATCATTTAGTTCAAAATAATCTTTTTGAGGTTGAACAAATTGTGACTTAGAGAAGTTGAAGAACCTGCCAAGAAAGAAAGTCATGTATTTGTTGACAATACATGTATTTATTGAACTACTCATCTACTCATCTACACTGAGGCTGCCATGTGGTACGTATATTTCTCAAAGAATGGGTAGGATTTAAATAGGTACAGATTGAAAGGAGGAGGGCATTCAGAAAGAAAGAGGACTATGAACAAAGTGTAAGAGACAAGAATACATAAGACATATTTGACAATCAACTAATAGTTCAGTCTGAATTTTGGACAATGACTCTAACACTTTAGAATACAAAACAAGATATTTAAACCTGGAAATTTGAAGCCTGTACTCCTACAGATTTTTCGTCAGAGAGGAGACTGGGTCTCTGAAATACAAATTTTAACAAGCACCCAGGGATTCAAATGCAAGTGATACAGACTACCCTCACTCATTTCTGGTATGAATGTGGGGATATGAAATCAAAAGGTAGAGTAAAGGAATGTCGTCAAGATGTCAGACAAGATTTTATACGGAATTTGGTAAACTATGGGGAGAAATTTGGGGTTATAAGTAGGAAATTGACATGATTATCCCTTTACTTTCAGAATCAACTTTGTAGCAGTATATAGCATGTCTTAGAGGTGGCAGATCCAGTTAAAGACTATTGTAATAATCTCAGTAAAATGGGTCTGAACTAGAAAGTAGCTTTAGAATGAACAAGAGGAGGCAGATATATATATCATTTTAAAAACAAAATACATTATAGTAGGCAACATAGTCTATGACAAGTCTATGAAAAAAAAAAAAGAGACCTGAGCTTTCATATTTAATGAAGTGATGTCACTTATAATATTTTTTTAAAAATGGAGAAGCAAGATTTCTTTCTTTTTTTATTTCTGAGAATTGAGGGTATGGGAATAAAGAACAATTTTTGGAAATGTTAAGTTGGATATTCTGTCAAAGTACCCAGGCAACTCAAATTGTAAATCTGGAGATTAAGAAAGAGGTCAGGGCTAGAAATGGGAGCTGAGATTCATCCTCAGAGTGGAGATGGTGGCAAACATGAGATGAGATCGGGTCATCCACAGAAAGCCTCGCTCAGGAGGAGCAAGGAGACCAAAAGACAGTTCCTTGGGACAGGTTTACCTTTCAGGATATTGAAAAACAAGAGTAACAAATGAATAAATAAAAAAAAAGTCGGATGGGGCAAATAAAAAGTGGAAACCCAAGAGGAGAGTTGCACATTGAAAGTTCTGTCCATCCTGGGAGCCCAAAGTTGCAGAAATCATGGATCAGTGTGTCTCACAGAGACTTGTGAAACTTAATTGCTTCATAATGTCCTCTCCCCGACACACATACACACCCCAGCAGGCACAAGCCCAAGATCCAAACCTAAAATTAGCTAAATCCCTGATTGTTACACAATATCTTCTCCAGCTCCACTCCAATTTGAGCTCCCACTCCACATTCCCAGATAAACAGGTGGGCTCTTATCAGAAAGACAAGTGAGGAACTTTTGGAGTTCCGTTCAATATTTGTGACTTTTACTGGACTGCATGAACTCTCATTAGCTCAGGAAAAGTTTCAGAATGCCCCATGAGCCAAAGTTTCTGTGTTCCAAGTGTACCACTCAAGATGAATGTCCACATATCAAAGCAAGAGGAGCAACCGGGTCACAAAAACCATCCACAGAAATAAAGAAAATGCCATCAAAGTTCATTCTTATCAGAACCTGTAAAAAGAGAAAGCAGATATACTCCAGGTGGTCCTATTTTCAGAGGAGAAATTTCAGGATGTTAAAAGAAACTGTTAACCATTATAATACATCTAACAAAGAGAACACAAGGGTGCCATGAAATGCAGGCCAAGGCAAGGTAAAAATTTCAAATTCTATCTGATTTTTCCCCATCAAAGCCTACTTACCAGAAGTAACTATGATGAAGATGGGAAAACTATGAAGAACTGGGAAAATATGAAGTTACCTTATAATTACATATACATTTATATAGAAATATATATAAATTTTAAATTCATTGCATTAACTCCATCTCAGTCTTCCTGGCCTAAGTTATATTTATACAAAATATTAAATAATATCATTAATATTTGAGGATATTTTATAGTAAAAAAAGTTTTAATTTTATATTGAATGTGTAATATCTTTCCAAACAATTTACACTGTTAATATCTACACTATTATTCAAAGAACATTTTGTCATCTTTTCCATGAGACAATCAAAAAAGGTTTGAATCAAATTTTTTGGCTCAATTTAAAGTACACTACACGTTCGTTTTTTACTTTATCTAGCACCAGTCCAAAAACTCAAATTTAAAAAATATATATATTATTTTAGCTAAGATATTTAGCCTATCTTATCTGACTCATTGATTCATTTAGTATTTATTATGCTGTCTTTCCAAAGTTCACAATTCCTCTACTTAATGATCTAAATGGGCTTTTTTTTCCCCCAGGAAGCAAGGTCTATTTTTTTCCAAGATTTACTTTAAAAAATTTTTAATTAAGATTTTTTTGGGCAGTGGCTGGGTAGCTCAGTCGGTTACATGTCTGACTCTTGATTTCAGCTCAGGTCATGATCTCAGGGTTGTGAGTTTGAGCGCCAAGTTGGGCTCCATGCTGGGTGTGGAGCCTGCTTAAGATTCTCTCTTAAGAGGGGAAGGTACAGTGATTTTTTATATATTCCCTGTTCCCCCATATACAAAGCCTTCCCCATTATCAACATTCCCCACCAGCGTGGTACATTTGTTACAACCAATGAATCTGCATTAACACATCTGTACCACTGCAAGTTCATAGTTTACATTAGAGCTCACTCTTGGTGTGTTGTATACTCTATGGGTGGACAAATGTATAATAACATGTCCGCATCACTATGTTATCATACAGAGTATTTCCACTGCCCTAAACATCCTGTGTGTTCCACCTATTCATCTATCCCTCCCCACTTGCCACCAACTCTTGATCTTTTTACTGTCTCCATAGTTTTGCCTTTCCCAGAATGTCATATAGTTGGAATCACACAGTATGTAGCCTTTTAAAATTGGCTTCTTTCACTTAGTAATAGTATTTGATGTTCTTGCATGTCTTTTCACGGCTTGGTAGTTCATTTCTTTTTAGCATTGGATAATGCTCCATTGTCTGGATGTACCACAGTTTGTCCATTCACCTTCTGAAAGACATCTCGGTTGCTTCCTAATTTTGACAATTATGAGTAAAGCAGGTTTTTGTGTGGATAAGAGTTTTCAACTCCTTTGGGTAAATGCTGAGGATCACAATTGCTGAATTGTGTGGTAAGAGTATATTTAATTTTGGAAGGAATTGCCAAACTGTCTTCCAAAGTGGTTGTATTATTTTTGCATTCCCATCAGCAATGAATGAGAGTTCCTGTTGTCCCATATCCTTGTCAGCATTCATGTTGTCAGTGTTCTGAATTTTAGCCATTCTAATAGATGTATAGTGGTATCTCATGTTTGTTTTAATTTGCATTCCCCTGGTGACATATGATGTGAAGCATATTTTCATATGCTTATTTGCCATCTGTTTATCTTCCTTGGTGAGGTGTCTGCTAAAGGCTGTGATTCATTCTTTAATCAGGTTGTTTGTTTTCTTATTGTTGATCTTTAAGAGTTCTTTATGTATTTTGAATAACAGTCCTTTATCAGGTGTGTCTTTTATAAATATTTTCTCTCATTCTGTGGTTTATCTTTTCATTCTCTTGATGTCTGTATTTTTCAATCTGTTTTTTAAATTTTTAAATGAATTATCTATTTTTCCTTTTTGAAAATCAAGGCTATATTTACTCATCTCTGTTCTTCTGCAGCACTCACATTTCCTGTGATCCCTAAAATATGATGACAAAACTTCTAAGATTTATTTCTGAGGTTGTTTTTCAATTCTTGCTTTGTTTTCTTCACTCGTCTTGATGCCACACAATTTTAAAAATTGGTATCAATCCGTGTCCTAAAATGTCAGTTTTTATAGTTCAGGCAGGGAATTTTGTCATCTGGGGCTTTGGAAATAGCCTTGTTTCCTACACCGAGAATCTGATGACACTGCCGTAACTTCCGTGCGGCTCTAAGACTGCTGTGCGGCTCTAAGACTGCTGTGCTCTCAGTTACCTGTGGAAATATGAAATCCTTATATTCCCTACTCAGCTTCTGTATAGGTCTGGATTATCAGTCTGGGTTTCACCTTCATATCTATATATTCATCCTTAGTTATTTTAGTTCTCTTCGTATCTTAACTAATACAGCCTCTTGAGACATCAGCTTGATCCCAAGCCAGTGGTTGTGGTCTCACTGACTGCTGGTTACTGTTAAGTCCTCACTCCCTAGGAAATGTCAAGGGGTGGGGATGCTGCTAACTTCTGAGTTGGACCACTAACTAGATTCCCTTGATACTTAGCCCTGCATTTAAAATTACATGGTCTGGTGTCGATGTTTGCTTGAGTCTTGCGTAAGCCTGCTTTGAACACTTGCTCCTCTCATTGGGGCTAATCTTTGCTGTTAGGTTGGCTTCCACTGGTCTCCAAATCATGTAAACATGTATTCAGCTTTCTACTCACTCCTTGTTCTTAACTTCTTTACCCAACCCTGAATGTTTAAGGACTGAAACCTGTTTTATACCTTAACCTGCCTTACTAATGACACAATTCACTTATCTGGACCTGGATATTTGACACATTAAAGGGTTAGATGTTTTCTTACTTCCTTATCTATGCTTGATTAAATTGTCATTTAAATTATCTGTCTGACTCTTTCAAAGGGGAAAATAATGCAATGCTCCTATTGAACATTTTGTGAAAGGAGTTGACTGTAGTCAAATTTAGTGCTTCATCGGGCACCCATCCCATTGTGAATTTCCTTGAGGGAAATATATGTCCAGGGAGCAAAAGTCAGGAAAATGCATAAATTCGCTCCATAAATGTGGAACAGAGCTATCCTTGGCCATCTATTTTCACCTTGTCGTTCTCTTTATGTATAAACTTTATGGTGCTGTTAGAAATAATCATCTCTCCCCACGGTCTTTTAATTCTTCAAGCCCTTCATATTACTCCAAGGGATTGGCCACTTAATTCCCCAAAACCTTTTTCTCCGATGTGTATTTCATCTCAAGTAACCTAGTAAATAATTTGATGCTTTGAGTTCCTGCTGTTCCATCAATTAATATAAGCTGGATTTTTATTGCTTTCAATTCCAACGAGGCCCTCTTTCTCATGCTGTATTGTGGTCTGCAACCAAGCTTCTTCATTTGCGCTGTCATTCAGCAAGTGAAACTAATTCTGCTTGATTTAGGCATAACATGGTTTTGTTAAACAGATACTGGGTAACTCGCCCAACTTCTTCAATCTGTACAAGGAATAATGACTAAGTCATACCACAGAAATAGTCTGGTGAAACACTATTGTGTACTTAGCTGGGGAACAAGAGTATCTCATATTTTCAGCTTTTCCAGTGGGAGAAGGGTTCAGTCTCATATGGTAGGAATTTCTCAAACATGGAAAAGGAATTCATGTGTTGGACAGCCAAAAGAACAAAAATGTCCAACTGCACTATCTTCGGCTTATACTGTAGCAAACAAAAGAAAGTGTACTTAGACTACATTCTTTAATAGTGTATATTAGTACATATACTAATTTTGAGTGATTTCTCTTATCTAACAATTAACAGAAAACTCCACTTGATGTATAAATTTATAACAGAACAAAATGAGAAAATGTGAACTCTAACATAGTTTTAAAAGGAAAGAGGAATAGACAAAAATGTCATAAAGATAATATGGGAATTTGATCAATCTTTTTGTCACCATTAGGTTGGCCTCAATTCTGGGACCACATAACATTCCAATAGATACAAGGGGACCATAAATGAAAGAAGAATTAAATTTCGCTTCATAGATTTGACTTTTTCCATTAACCTCAGTATTTGGGTTTACTTTTCATGTTCCATTAAATTTATTTTCACAGGAAATATAAATATAATAGGGAAAATGTTTGAGCAAATACTACAGCTCTGTGCTGTGCTACCTATTCTAGGTGACGGCAGCAAATAGAAACCAACTGGAAACTGGTAGTATAACTATGGGCTGTTGGATTTCCCAAGAGAGGTGAGATGACATATTTCACCCTGCTATGCTAGCATTCCATCCACTCTGTCAGCAATGACTTGCTGCTTGGGTTAGCTACCACATCCCTTAGAGCTCTGTGCTCTAGTCAGTTATTCCTTCCCACTGTCTGGTCACATTCTGATAGCAAATCAACACTAAATGACAAGACTCCATATAATTCAAGACTTGAATGGTTAAATTATTGTAAAATTCACACATTTATCATGGAACACCTTTAGTTTCAAGTTATCATTGGCAATTAATTGACATTTTTACTAGTAGAAAGTTGCTGCTCTAAGGAGAAATTTAGGATCAGATCAAAGCTCCTTCCAGCAATAACCATGAACATGATCCAGCTTATAAAAACAAGGCAAAAGAAAGAAGTTCCAAAACATAATACTTGTTTTAGGATTCTATCTAGTCAGGAGTTATAGCTTATTCATCATTATCTTAACAATTTTAGATCCTTATTTTTTAAAGACTTCATTTATTTATTTATTTATTTGAGAGAGAGAGCACAAGCATGGGGAGTGGCAGAGGAAGAGGGAGAAGCAGGCTCCCCGCTGAGCAGGGAGCCGACATGGGGCTCAATCCCAGGACCCTGGCTGGGATCATGACCTGAGCCAAAGGCAGACAGTCAACCGAATGAGCCACCCAGGTGCCCCAACAATTTTAGATACTTGATCAAAATTCCCTGTCTGTGCATTTGGTTCTCTATTGATGCAGTCTTGTTATCTAATTGCCAACTGCTGCAGTCATTTCAGAAAGATCAGAGTTTTTTCCCAAATCCCTTGTAGAAGACTTTTTTCTTTAATTTTTTAATACTTCCTCTGATGCTGAGAAATACACTCTTTTGGATCACTCATTACATAAGTGAACTATAATATAGTTCATGTATTATTTTTGAATTTTCTATCTGTATGAATAAAAATTTAAAATAATTTTTAAGCAGTTACATATTCAAAAACAGTTCCTGAATTATAGTGAAACATAAGATGAGAGCAATTCTGTTTTTGGAGGAAAGAATATTTACAAATTAAATTATATTTTCAAAAATAATGGATAATTCTTTGCAAAGTAAGATATATATTCATATTTACAAATCAGTTAGCAAATGGATTTAGTCCTTGACATTTCAAATATTTGCTTTAAGTACCAAAAATCAATTTGAAAATAAAAATGTAACAATATCTGCCAATTTCATTCAAGTATCCCAAACATTCTAACTTCATTTTGACACATATGGTCATTCCACATTTGTCCCTTACTAAAACTGATAGAGTTTTGTCTTATCCAGAAAGGCAGTGATCTGACCATTTTCTTCCTACTTGCCCCACTGAATTTGCTTCCTGATTGTCTGATTTGTGTATTTTATTTTACTCAGAACTGACTCAATGATACTTGCCTTGGATTAGAACCCTAAGCAATATTTGATAGAATATTGGAAATATGGTTTCTATGGAAACTAACAATGTGATATGAGCTTGAAGGGTTAGCACCTGAATAAAGGTGATTTTCTTAAAGAGTAACTGACCAACGTGTTGAATCCTCTTCAGACCTGTGTGTGGTTGGGTCAGGAAGCATGGAACCAATTCATCAGAATGTTGTAGAAGTGACTACCCTGAAGAATGGTTTATTTTGCTTCTGATCAGGCTCAGTTTTACCCGACGGTATTTTCACTTCTGAGAAGCTTCAAAGCTGCATAGCTTGAATACCAGGACTTCACTTCTCCCAACAGCCACCTTGGAATCAGGTAGTTAAATATTTTCCTGGAGTAACAGACACATTTTTTTTTTAAAGATTTTTTATTCATTTATTTGAGAGAGAATGAGATAGAGAGAGCATGAGAGGGGGGAGGGTCAGCGGGAGAAGCAGACTCCCTGCCGAGCAGGGAGCCCGATGCGGGACTCGATCCAGGGACTCCAGGATCATGACCTGAGCCGAAGGCAGTCACTTAACCAACTGAGCCACCCAGGCGCCCCCAGACACATTTTTAAGTACAATAACAAAAAATGGTGTCCCAGAAGTTTACTTAATCGTAGATAGCATAACTGAAGAATAGAAAAGATAAAGCCTAAAGTGGTCTCTCATATAAAGCATATTGTTCTGTCAGAGAAATTATCCTCCTTTGCAAATGAGTAATTTATTAAACAGGGTTTTGAGATACCACAATGCTATATAAATTTAAAGTGTCATGATTTTGAAGCACTGATGACTTGTCACAATTTTTTTTTTTTCTATGTGGACCTTTGGAAAGATTTTTTTTTGTCAGACTATAGATGATTATCCTTATTGTAGCTAATGGATATTGTAAAAGCTTATGTAGAAATATAAAATGAGTATCATGGTGAGTTTCCAAGCACAAGGGGTATCTTTTATAAATGGAATTCATATTAACTAAATCAATCTGTGTTCTCATTCTTTAAAAAATTCTTCCTGTAAAAGTTTTATTCTATTTCTTTCAGTTATTTCTAACTAGTTCCATATGCATGAAAGCCCAACTGGAGGGCTATTTTAGTTGATCTAAAGGGGTAGTGTATATTATTAGCTGAAATGTATAATGTAATCTCTAAGCCAAGGAAAAATGAAGACAACAACAGCATTCTTTGTTTTAAAATATTTTCAGAGAACCAAAACTTAATTTTTCTTTTGTTCAAAAGATTTTATTTATTTATTTGACAGAGAGAGAGAGTGAGCACAAGCAGGGGGAGTGGCAGGCAGAGGGAGAAGCAGGCTCCCTACTGAGCAAGGAGCCCGATGTGGGACTCGATCCCAGGACTCTGGGATCATGACTTGAGCCGAAGGCAGACGCTTAACCGACTGAGCCACCCAGGCGTCCCCAAAACTTAATTTTTCATTCAAGGATAAAATACACTTTTGAAATCAAAACTGTTGGGTTAAGTGAACTCTTGTTCTTTTTATAAAATACTGATTTTATTAAAGATTTGATTATTTCTAAAATACACTTGAGCTCATTATACACCAAGATTACACTTACTATAAATTTATGCAGCTGATCCATGAACTCTGGGAAGAAAGTTCATAATGGAAGTGCTGACATTGTCTTAAATATACATAAATCTTTGATATTATGATCTGTTTTAGATCTCATATTTACCTATGGATCATTTATTTTTCATAAGAAACTAACATATCAAATGAACAGCAGCTGTTGCCAAAAAAAGGCATGCTTAGCCTTTCTGAGGGAATAAGGAATCAATGGCTGCAATTTAGAATTTTAATAATTAAAAAATTCAAACTACTAAAGAGTAAGTTTCTCTGTTTCCAGGCCCCAGAGAATTGACGTCATATGCCTTAGGGAATCAGAAGACTCAGTTGCAGTTCTAGTGGCCAAAACTAGATGGTGCTCTACAGTCACCAGTTCTTCAAGGTTCTTTCCAGCGTTTGAGTGTAGTCAGAATTGAAGGGCTTAATTAAGGATGTATTTAATGATTTAATTAAGGATAAGTTTCAGATTTGACTCCTCTCCTTAGGCCTTTTTAGGGAGTAGGAGGCATGCTTTTTCCCCTGTTTATTGCCCTAGTTATTCCTTGCCCACTTCTTAGCTCTTATTCAACACCTGCAAATTTATGACACATATTGTTAAGATAAAGAAATTAAGTCCTAGAGTAGTATTTAAGGGATATATTCAGTTTTTTACAGCTAGACAAACCCTTGGCTAGGATTAACACTCTGGTCTTTGCCCTAACAAGACGAGTCACCTGACCCAACAAGATGAGAAAGTACAGGCAGGAAGACTAAATTCACTTAAGGGAAGGAGTTGGAAGAGCCAGGAATGAGACCTGGGTGTTGCTTTTCCTTCCATCACAGTCATTTTGGCTCTCTTCCCTAAATAACCTCATTGTCCCATCCTCCACTCTGGGGATCTGCTCATAGAAGAGAAGAAGGAAGAATAGGAAGGAAGAGGACTAGAAAAATCTCACAGAAAAGCATATTCTGTGTGCCAGGCACTGCTTTACACACTTGACATGTGTTTTCTTGTTTATTTTTTGAAGCCATCAAAGGAGGTTGTGAATGAATGATCTCTCTTTTACATATGAGGAATCTGGCAGTCAAGTGATTAACTCCCCAACATCAGTAAGTAGCAGATGAAGGATTTGGCCTGAACTCTGTCTAAATCCATTACCAATGGGTTTTGCTACAACTGTGATTAAGGCATCCAAGAAAACTGGTCATTTCTCTTTCTTAGGGTCTGTCTTCAGTGAGCATGCTATAATTCCAGATTAATACTGTATAATGTACAATTCTATCATCTCATTTAATATAATAGCCAACTCTATTGTACTATGAATCAAAAATGAAATTTCCAACCTCAAGTAGTCAGTCAGAGGCAATAACAGATAAGAATCTAAGTCTCTTGATAATAAATTTGTTTTAATAAATCATTTATAATTATAAAGAAATGGCATCGGCCTTGAGATAAGGCATTCATTTCCCGCCTGGTTTATAAGAAACCCGTATCTGCATAGAGACCCTTAAAATTTCCCACTCACCAGATGTAAAGCTATGTTCCTTCCCTCCTCAGCCTTTAACCCACTCCTGCCTGGGTCCTCACAATTGTCATGTATTTAGAGACATGAAGAAAGTGTTTATCAAAAAAGTGTAATCCATTGTTGATTATGCTGCATAGTTGAATGTCTTCGATTTCTCCACTGATTTCTGAATACTATTCACTTCTTTTTAGAGAGAATGAGAGGGGTAGAGGGAGAGGGAGAGAGAGAATCTCACGACACTGAGATCATTCATTATCTGAGCCGAAATCAAGAGTCCACAGTTTAACCGACTGAGCCATCCAGGCACCCCGAATACTATTCACTTTCTGATTTATGATAATTTAAAACCTTACCAGGACCTCTGTGTGGCTTTGGTTATGCTTAGTGAGACCTTTTCAGATGGCTAATTATTAGGATGGTCTTATTTCCAACTGAACTCTCTTTTCTACTTCTTGAATTTGTCTCACTAAAATTATTTTTACAGTTGACATTTTGTAGTATTTCATTAGCTTTTCCCAGCATTTAATTACAGTTTATCATATAACAGGGAATGATGCTCATACTGAAATGAGAGGTTATTATAAATGTGTGACTTTTGTCAGAGACGTCATTTTTAATATTTTCATTCCTCATGGTAGGTGCAGCTTTGTTATCCTGATGGGTTAGGATCAATTTTACATTCACTTAGTACCAGACCAATCTGGAATATACTCCCAGAGTCAGAGTAAGCGAGCATGGCATCTACGTAGGTTAGCATCACATATGTGCATTTGATTTCTGACATGAAAACTTCTCAACCATCCTGACCAATTTTTAGTCCTTTTGGATCACAAAGACCCATGACACATTTTATCCCATTAAGTCATCACAACATTGCTGTGAGATTTGTTTTTGTTTTTGTTTTTAATCTTGAAATTACTCCTGAGGAAATCAAGGATCATTAAGTAAAGATTTTCCCAGAGCACGCAGCAAGTAAGTCCCATGGAACTAGGATGCAAAATTAGGTCCAACTGTAAATTGAGTACAAATAACTTATATTTATTTAGCACTTCTTATGATCCAGGCATGGCTCTAAGCACATTCCATAAATTAACTAAATCTCATAACAACCCTTTGAGGCAGGTTCTATTTTTGTCCTTATTTTACAGATGAGTAAACTGAGGCACACAGAGGGTAAGTGAATTCTCAGACTCCCACAGCTACTAAGTGGCAGAACCTGGCTACCAACTTGGGCTGTAACTCTGATCTGCTGACTCTCTGTGATTAATACATGATAGATTTGATAACCACTTTGTATCTCATAGAGGAATAGTTAGGATTTAATAGGATAATATGTACATGGCTCTTTGGAACCTGTAAGGAATCAAAGTCCATCGGGAGAGCTGAGGAGAATTTTGAGGTCAGAAATAAAGTACGTGTGTATTATACTGGTGAGGCTCATTCCCCAGGTAAAGACATGAACATAAGACTGTGTAATCAACAGAGAGAATCAGAATTATGTGCGGACAGCAGCTTTGCCTTCACTTACCATCCTTCTCTTTGGAACTTCCTTTAGGTCATTAGGCATCAAGATCAGAAAAGTAAGGGCAGGAAATGCAAATAATTGTAGGTCATGGGTCTGTTCCATATTATTATTAATCTACTGTAATTCTGCTCCTGTCTTTGTTTTTAAATCACTTTCTCATCAAGACTGCCTTTACAAGTTTCCTACATAGAAATTCAAGAAGCTTATAGTGACATTTTTTAAAAAACATTGTTTCCATTTAGATTCCACAAATCCTAAAATTTCACCAAGAGATTCATTTTTCTCTTTATGTTAGATGTTTTCGGCATCACCTCCACTCACGCATCCCTGCAACCTTAACAATACTTTTACATCAAAGTTTTTTTGATATTTAGTTCTGGTCAACTCCCATTCTGAATTCCTAGGTTTCAGACCCAGAGTAGAAAACATTTATTTTTGTAAATAGCTTATGCCCATTTATATTTCAAAGCTGTCTATGGAACTGGGTGATTATGCATTGAATCTGATCAATACAAACAACGGAAGTAGATTATAAAGCCTGAAATAACTTTAAGAAAATTACACTTATTGCTTGGTCTATCCAGATCACTGTCTGTCTTCAGCACCTGTTTTCTCTATGGATGGAGTTTAAGGCTTCTTAATATATGGCCTCAGAGAAAGTTTCCCTTTCTCTCATCGTATCTTGGAACACTGGTGGGCTATGCTTTGTCTCTATATAACCTGCCTACACAAATGTTAGTCAGCTGTTGTGTTTTATGAACATGGTGTCTCTCAACAGAGCCCACCAAATCTCACCAGGTTGATGAAACACCTCAATCCACATTCACAGCTAACTGCATTTTCTTCCACTTCCTGCTGCTAGTTGTTCTGAAATACTTAGGATTTGGACTAAAACTTTTTCTCACAAGAAGCTATATTTGGATAATACGTATTAATAAGGAACATTGGCTATTGAGACTGTGAACATACATCATGCTCATTCTATTTCCACTATAGAATGTATCCAAGTGCCAATAAAAAGGTTAGGCAAAGCAGGTATAAAGAGTGCAAAGAAAAGACCCTCACAAATCTCAGAACTATTAAAAGGATAAATCATAAGTAGATTTTCTTTCTAATCCCAGCAGTATACCCTAAGGGATAAAGATTTATAGTCTCTGTAATTTTATCTTAAGTATGGTAACTGCTAGTTCTATTCTTAGCTAAATCAATGTGTTAACATTTTTTCCCTCTCGCAAAACTAGCCAGGGCATTCCACTTGTGTTTTAGGATTTAAGAGGCCATAGATTTTTAAAGTTGTTTTTCCTGAATTTCAGGGTTTTTTTTTTAATCAGTCACTTAATATTTGTTTTTGTTTATTTGCTTTTTTATAGATTTATTTTGCATTAAAAGCTTTTTCATCCCCAACACAAATCTCAAGTTCCCTTTGGTACTACAATAAACTTAGCTGAGAGCACATGACCAAAATTGAAAAATTCACATTTGAAAAATTGCCCTGTCTCCTGGGGAAGGTGATGTTATAAATATATTTGACGTAACTATCAGACTAGTATGGTATCTCTTCATTTGAACATAAGGTGAGTTCTCAAGTGGCTCTCAAATCAAAATGTTCTGCCTACCCCCATTACACTGGGTTTCATAACCTTTTGCAGAGAAGGGGAAGAGATTCCTCTTCCTGGGTAGTTATAGAGAGACTCCTTACAAGTTGGAGCAAAACTTTAATGCAATGGCTTTCAGTGTTAGTGAGCATCAGAATCAGCCAGAGAATTTATTAAACCACCTACTGCTAGACCCACCCTCAGAGTTTCTGAGTCACTAAGTCTGGGGTGCAGGCTAGAGAATTTGTATTTCTAACAAGGCCCCCTGTGATGTTGTTGCTGCTGCTTTGGCAACCACACTTCAAGAATTACTGTTCTCATGCCTATAAAGAGGGATATATTTTTACTTGCTTGTTCTTGGTCAAAATTTACATATACAACTGATTAAGTTCCTGATTTTTTGCTGTTCTTTTCTTGGTAGGAAATGGGTTTTAAAAAATCAAAATGTTAAAAATTTAAAAAAAATAGTGAAGATATCTCATTGTAGTTTTGATTTGCATTTCCTTGATGATTAGTGATATTAACCATCTTTTCATGTACCTGTTGGCCATCTGGATGTCTTCTCTGAAAAAATATCTATTCAGTTCTTCTGCCCACTTTTTACTAGAATTTTGTTGTTGTTGTTGTTGTTGTTCTTGTTGAGTTGTATGAGTTCTCTCTATATTTTGGACATTAATTCCTTATTGTATATATGATTTGCAAATATTTTCTTTCATTCTGTAGGTTGCCTTTTCATTTTGTTGATTATTATTATTATTATTTTTGCTGTGCAGAAGTTTTCAATTTGATTTAGTTCCACTTGCTGATTTTTGCTTTTGTTGCTTGTGTTTTTGGTGTCATATTCAAAAAATCATTGTCAAGATCAATGTCAAGGCACTTCTTCACTTTATTTTAATCTGGGAGTTTCACAGTATTGGGTGTTATGTTTAAGTCTTCAATTCATTTAAAGTTAATTTTTGTGAGTGGTGTACTTTAGGGGTACAATTCCATTTTTCTGCATGTAGTTGTCCAGTCTTCCCAACACCATTTGTTGAAGAGGCTATTCTTTCCCCATTGAGTTTCCTTGGCTCCCTGGTCAACTATTAGTTGACTGTGTATGTGGGGGCTTATTTCAGGGCTCTTTACTCTGTTCCATTGTTTTATGTGTCTGTATTTATACCAGTACCATACTGTTATAATTACTATAGCTTGGTAATATACTTTGAAACAGTAAGTGTGTTGCCTTCAGTTTTTTTCTTCTTTCTCAGGACGCTTTTGCTATTAGGGATCTTTTGCAGTTCCATACATATTTTAGGGTTGATTTTTTCTATTTCTGTGGAAAAAATGTCATTGGAATTTTATTTTTATTTTTTTAAAGATTATTTATTTATTTATTTTAGAGAGAGAGAGAGAGACAGCGAGAGAGGGAACACAAGCAGGGGGAGTGGGAGAGGGAGAAGCAGGCCTCCTGCTGAGCAAGGAGCCTGATGCAGGGCTCGATCCCAGGACTCTGGGATCTTGACTGAAGCCAAAGGCAGACGCTTAACGACTGAGCCACCCAGGCGCCCCTGTCATTGGAATTTTGATAAGAATTACTCTGAACCTATAGATGACTTTGGGTAGATGGATATTTTAACAACATTAATTCTTCCAATCCATGAGCATAGATTAGCTTTCCATTTGTGTCTTCTTCAATTTCTTTCGTCAAAGTCTTGTAGTTTTCATTTTATCTTTTGTTTCCTTGGTTAAATTTATTCTTAAGTATTTTTTAAATCATTTTTGATGCTATTGTGAATGGGATAGTATCTTTTATTTTTTTTTTTCAGATATTTTATGTATAGAAATGCAACTGATTTCTATACGTTGATTTTATATCCTACAGTTTTACTAAATTCATTGATTAGTTCTAGCAAATTTTTACTTCAAATGAACTTCATTTTTCCTTCTCTCTTTCGTAATCATTCTGATAGTCATTGTCTTTCCTTTTATATAGCGTACTCTTATGGAATAATTGTTATATACCATGTACATGCATTTTGAGAAAATTGAGGCACAGAAGGATTAAGTAACACACCCAAGTCATAGGACTGGAAAGTGGCAGATATGGGATGTGAACTCAAGTCAGTCTGACTCTAGAGTTTGTCCTCAAACAATGTGCTTTATTAACCTTTAGTTTTGGCATGGCATAACTATTATTTAAATGACCTTTGTAATAGCTAGAAATACACTTTTAGCTGTTGAAATAGTCAAATTTGAAAAATGTTTTTGAGATTAATGGTTAGATCAGATTATATGTTGCAAAAATTTCTGTAGTTGTAGTCAGTTGCCAAAAGAAAAAAACATGACATTTCTTGTAAGACCTGACTTCTAACAGTTTTCCAGACTCATCTGCACCTCTCACTATACTTCATTTGACCTCAATCTACTCACTAGCCCCTGAAACAAAATGTGTACTTTGTTACTTCACAGTCTTTTCTTATGTACTATTTTTAAACCAGTTTAAGACATTTTTCTTCTTCTCCCCAGAGGGAAAATTGTTTCTTTATTCAGGACTCACAATGTACTAGTTAACATTTATGTCTCTACTCTGAACCAGAAAGCTCTTGTCACGTTTGTCTCTTCCTTTGAATCTAAGCTCCCAGAAGGCAAAGTCAGACCTCACTTGCACAGTGTCCCCTTTCTCATGCCTCCCACCCCTGATTGTGCCTGGTTCAGAACTGAGGAAATACAGCCTGACATATTTATACTTCTGTATGACCTAGACAGTAAATAATTTGCCTGTCGTCACTCAGTTTGGTTTTAGGCTGAGACTCTCAAAACCAGGTTTTCTAAAATCCATCAGATCTGAGATCTTTCCATAGGATAGTTTTGGTGACATTTGTGCTATAAAGCTCTTCATTGTGTGCCACCTATTTTCACTAGGATGAACTTTTTTTTTTTTTTTAACATTTTATTTATTTACCAGAGAGAGAGACAGAGCACAAGCAGGGGAAGCGGCAGACAGAGGGAGAAGCAGACTGCCCAATGAGCAAGGAGCCCTTATGCGGGACTTGATTCCAGGACCCTGGGATCATGACCTGAGCCAAAGGCAGACACTTAACCGACTGAGCCACCCAGGCAACACTTACTGGGATGAATTCTTTCGCATATCTTCTCTGTGCTTGTATCTATTTCCATAAATGTAAGCAGGCTGCTGCATCCAATCTGGTGCTCATATGTGGGGTTTCTTCCACTCTCTCTCTTGACTTCTCGAGCACCAGCCAGGCTCTGGATTACTTATATTTTAACTTGTTATTTACAGAACTAGCTCTTTTCCAATCTCAGTTTTTTTTAATATGTCCAAAGCATTACTGTCCTTCCACACTCTTGACTTTGAATTCATGTGCTTTAAACTTTTCCATATCCCCTGAAAGTTCATATTTCTCTCAGTTTTATAGCTCATTCTTTTTTCGGTCAGTAGTTACATTAAAGGGACATCCTAGTATGTTTTTTCCATTCTAAGGACCAGTGTTTAAAAGCATTGCAAAATCATTGTCTACCAATTTTTCTAAAACACTTCACTTCCATTTATTGCTTTGATACATGAAAAAAATATGGAAAAAAATTGAGCCAAAGCAGTCATTTCTAATAGAAATATTTGCCGAGATTTCTAAGGTTGGAGCAAGAGAGTTTTTGTTTTCATATTTTTTCTAAGAGAGTCAATTTTTTTCCATAGTATCTTTTTCTCTTCCCTGTGTCATTTATGCCCTTCAATCTTAAAAGAAAATTGCCAATGTTGTCTTAATCGTCTTGCTCGAATTTCTTTTTAAGTTGGTTGTCCTTATTTCTTTACTTTTATTTTCAATCATTTTCTATATTTTCATCTATGAGTAGATGTGTGTAGGCTCAGTTATGCTCAAATGAGAATTAGGTACAAAAATATAATTATTCACCCTATGCTGGTATGCTTGATATAGGGAAATAAATGATGATTATTTGCAAGGCTCATGAATCAATAATTATATGCACTTAAATTTAAAAATGTTATATTACAAATGGAAATATGGATTCAGCATTCAGGACCTATTCTACAAAACATTATAAAATAGGTAAGAAAAAGGTTAAAGATCAGCATTCTTTAGTCACTTAATAAACAGGTATTGAGTCCATATTATCTATAATCACTAAAGGAGATATTAAAGATATAGAAACCTGAATGGAATCTGCCTTCCCAGAGCTCACAGTCATGTTAAATTTATGAATTACTGCCATCACATGGATGTGGGAAAAATATTATAGAAGATGTTAATGGATTTTAAGCAAGATAGAAAAGAGATATTAAGTTCAGAGAGTTTATTTTCATACAGCTATGAAACATTAGCATAGGGTGTATGTTTTGGAATTGTTTACCCCAGATCTGTCTGTTTGGCTATAGCCCTCTGGGGATCCATAGAATATTAGATCTGGAAGAGCTTAGATAGGTAATATCTAAAACTTTACAGTTTAGGGAACTGAGACCCAGAAAGCTTACATGGTTTATCCAGTGTTGGTGACATATAAGTAACAGGCCTAAGAGTGTAAACCTGGACTCTTCATTTTTTGTTCACCTTTCAAAGTACCTATCTATGCCTTTAACAAATATTCAAATAGACATGTGAATACAAAATATTGGGAATGCAAAATAAATAAGTTAGCATTTGCTAAGTGGTTTTTGTGCAACATGAACTCTAAAAAGGACGGAATAATATTACAAATGAAATCAAACGCAATTCCAAAAGGATACAACGGCAAAGGGGTAATCATATTGGTATACGGGGAATTCCCGATCCATGCTCTTTATGCATCACCAGATAGCTTCCTGTAAGTCAAGGAGGCTTGGGTTACATGAGAAAAATTTCACTAGACTAAAAAAAATAAAAATAAAAATAAAAATAAAATACTGTCAACAACATTTTAAACAAGCAGATAAAGATTTTCACTTTACACTTAACGCTAAAAGTGTGGGCGAAGAAACAAGTTTCACTTGAAATATTTTGTTTAACATTTTGGCTTGGATAAAAGACAATCGGTTGGATTTATTTTTATTAAAAGTTTCAGGATGGTGTTTAACACACACACACACGCAGAATCCATAAAAACAAAATGCTATATTTTCTTATGCTTTTAAGTGTTTTTTTTAAAGAAAGCTTAAAATTGGAGGTAGTACAAAATTGCTGCTTCAAAAGAGTATAACTTGTAAGTCACAAAGGTTGTTTATATCTTTTTTCACAAAAAGAAAGTTCCAACTCTGACAGTCCATTTTTATTAAAGAAAGATATGAAGCTATTGTTTATCATATATTGCCAACTAAATTACATGGAGTAAGAAGAAAGCAGTGTGTTGCTTTCTTAAGGAATTCAGACACTCAGTGTTTAGTCCATATATATATGGAGTATATATATACATATATATTTATTTATAGTCCAAATATAAATATATTTCTTGAAATAATAAAAGGCTCAGTTTCAGGGGTGCCTGGGTGGCACAGTTGGTTAAGTGCCCGACTCTTGGTTTTGGCTCAAGTTGGGATCTCAGGGTCATGAGATTGTGCCCTGAGCTCACAGTTGGGCTCCGTGCTCAGCGTGGAGTCTGCTTAAGATTCTCTCTCCCTCTCCTCTGCCTTTCCCTCTCCCCACCTGCATGCACACGTGCACTCTCTCTCTCTCTCTCAAATAAATAAATAAATCTCTAAGAAAAGGCTCAGTTTCAAACTTGGTTTATTTTTATGGTGCTACCTTGATTCCTTTTATTTTTCAAAAGTATAAATAGCAATAAGGAGATGTGAAAATTTTCTGTTTTTGTTCCTAATGAGACTACTCAGAATTGTGATGCACAAAGCAGACTTTGAAATAGGTCTAGCATATCTAATTTGCAAAACCATGGAGATAACTGGATACATAATGGACATATTACACTTACATGGTGCATGCATTGAGCCTGTCAAACAAATTTTAGTAATGATATAACTATACTAATACTCATTCTCCCCAAAATCCCAAAGGTAAAAAGCATGTGTTTTTTGCCTCTTTCCTCTGAAGCATAGTATATTTTTAAGCTAAGTGTAAGTATTTCTGAGACACTCCAGAACCCTAACATTTTGCTAATAGTTTTGCCTATGATCTGGAAGCCCCACGTGTCTTCATGGCTGTATTATTGAAAATGAAAATCTTTACTTTTGCAGAATTTATAGAAACGCCAATCTAGGTAATTTTTATAATGGTTAAAGGCTGATGTTCCTGTTAAAAGTTAATAAGTTGGCCTGTAACTTCTAGGAATATATAAAAATATAAATTAAATATATATAATATAAATATCATATATATTAATTATATAATAGATTATATATAAATATATATATGCTAGGAATATATAAAAACACTCTAGAATAAAATTTTTAGATAATTTGTAAGCAAATACTATTAAAGGCTTTCAAGTCATCAATTAGCTTAACATCATATATTTTAAATGTAATTTACATTTTCCTACCACATTTAAAATATTACAAGTGACTATGCCTACTAATGTTGGAATTTCTATTCCAGACATGCATTTATATTTGAAGTAGCAAAAAATTATTGCCTTTTGGCACTCGAAATGAGATGGCTGGCAGAGGTTAATATGTAATTTCTGGTCAAATTGTTCCTGCTTGCTCTTTTTGTTTTGTTTTGTTTGTTTTTTTAATTGTTATATGTGCACAATCTGCAAGGCACTAATATTTACCCAATTACAATAATATCTCTTGAGAGATAATAAAAATAAACTTTATTTCTCTTACATGCATCAATGGCATGTAAAATATAAAATATGTCTGAATAAATCTAACTTTAGTCCTCTGGAAAGAATTTAAATAGAATGTAAGGAGACAGACAAATTCTTGGCAATGGCATGATATGAAGTAGAAACATTACAGTCAGTCTGTATTATCCAGCAGTCTTTTTGTTTACAAGTAACAAAAATTTAAGTTCACATTAACAAAAACAAAGAAAGAATTCATTGACTAACACCATGGAAAACTCAAAGGTTAGGTCCTTCTCAAGGAATTGCTGAATTCAGAATCTCAAGAGATTTCTCTTTCATTTCCCGGCTATAATTGGCTTTGTGTTGGTTGTACTCATCAAGTAAATTATATACCTAAGGTGGCCCCCAGCAACTGTAGGTACTGCTACCTATTCCAGTGAAAAGGGGGTTCTCTTCTCAATTGTTCCAATAAAATCCCAACACTAATAAGTATCATTGGATGACATGGGTCATGCACACTTCCTTGGGGCAAAGGAGGCGGAATATGTTCATTGTGCAAGGTTAGGTCACATGCCCACTCCTGGATCAGAGAGCTACTGTCCCCTCCAGGCAACCTACATAAACTGAGAGCAGGGAAGTGCTGGTTCCTGAAAGGAAAACCATATGATATTACCAGAAGAAAGAAGCCAAATAGGAAAAAGCAATAAATGTCTACCTCACCCTCAACTTTAGGTGATTTTAGTCTATTTATTGCTAGATGACTTCTATTAGTTCATTATCTTTTCCACATATGATACTTGACTTGAGTTATAAATGACTAACATCAAGAATGTAAGTTCAGGGGCACCTGGGTGGCTCAGTCGTTGGGCGTCTGCCTTCAGCTCGGGTCATGATCCCGGGGTCCTGCGATCGAGCCCCGCATCGGGCTCTCTGTTCGGTGGGGAACCTGCTTCTCCCTCTCCCACTCTGCCTGCTTGTGTTCCCTCTCTCACTGTCTCTGTCAAATAAATAAATAAAATCTTAAAAAAAAAAAGAATGTAAGTTCATCTTGATTTTTATGATATCAGAATGAAGGACAGATCAAGACTTTGGTAGCAAATTTATAAGGAATTATCTCTTTCCACAGATTGACATGAAGGAAACAAAGATTTTAAGAACCTTAATTCATTATTTTAAGGCATCCTTTAAGTTCTATTATTCTAGTATTTCTATGAAACCCCTTTTCTTATTCTGTCATTGCATGTGATATAAGTATTCTATATTTTAAAGTGAATTCCTGATTTTCCCCTTTATTGGTAAGCTGGTTTGCTCTCCCAATATGAAGTTAACCATTATAGTTTCAGGCAAAGAGACAGAGGAGGGGAGATGCCTTCTCTGGAAGGAAGAGGTTATGATGTAGTGAAAAGCCTGCCCCCTTTGTCCAGACACTTGTGCAGAGAACTGTGGAGTCAAAGGCAGGACAGGGATTTTCAGTACAAGATTAGAGAGACCTGGTCAGCTGGAAGAAGCCAATGGATCCTAACTAAGCCAAGATGGGATAGACAAGGGATTTATTAGCCTCAGACATTAGCAGCAGGTGCAGAGCTGTGATTCATCCAACATGCATTGTATGACTGTACTGGTTGTTTGTAGCTGCTGTTTGTATTCCCAGGTGCCTATATTGTACTGGTTTTAAAGTTTTTGCTATCACCATCAATAAATGACAAACAAACTTCAGTGTTTGGTCAATCAGTGCCTATCTAAGGACCAGCATGAGGCCAACGTTCCTTTCTTCCCCAATGCCACGAGGTGGTTTACACTTCTCTCCTTCACATCCAAAGGCCATCTTGAAGAGAAATAGAGGAAGGAGAATGAGAAATTGCTGCAGGGTTACTCTAGGATTATGCTCAAGTTTGTTCAGATAGTTGGATTGACTAATGTTTGAGTCATATTGGGCTAAATTTAGTATTTTAACCATACTTCCCGGTAAGTGTGGTCATAAAAATTAGATCTGTTATAGAGAAATGGAGAAGTTGCATTATATGCACATCCAAATTGTGGTATATGTAAGTTTGCAACTCTGATGCACTTATAAATGAATTAGTTTGACTATAAATTCATACTATTCATACCAGCAAAGGTCTAGTTAATTTACTCATAAACATTTACCTGGGATTTCTGTGTGATGTTAAAACTATATAGTGGTGAACTTGAACCTCATAAACTCTACCATGACACAACTGAAGAATGATATCTTCATAATGCAAAGGAACACTCAAAAACATTTTCAGATCATTGTCTAAAATAAGAAAAAGAAGGAAAATCTACTAGTCATCATAGTGATTACTTGCCTTTTCTTCTAGGTAAACTTAGGAAAGACTGTAATTTTTTAGAACTAGATTATTTTGTGATGGACATAGTAGTAGAGACTAAAGCAGAAATTAGAAAAAAAGTTTAGCAAATATAGCAGATACAGAAATTATATCCTGTTTATAGAAAATAGATCTACTGATCAATTGATCAATAGATAAAAAGAATATGCAGGGCAAAAAACCCACTAAAACATATGCCTACAGAAAGGATCTGAACAGAAAATTTACAAAAGAGGAAAAACAAGAATAAACATGGAAAGTATATGCTCTATTTTCAGTAATTAAAGATAAATCACATAAATGACTTATGTAAATAAAAATACCATATGAATTCACACATACATGGAATTTAAGAAACAAAACAAAAAAAGGAGAAAAAAGGGAGAGAGAGACAAACCAAAAAACAGATTCTTTACTATAGAGAACAAATGGATGGTTACCAGAGGGAAAGTGAGTGGGGATGGATGAAGTCGGTGGTGGGGATTAAGAGTACACTTAACCTTCATGAGCGCTGAGTAATGTATAGATTTGTTGAATCACTATATTGTACACCTGAAACTAATATCACACTGTATGTTATCTTTAGTGGAATTAAAATTTTTAAAAAGGACCCTTTTTCATTATTGAAATAGCGTGTTTTATATTGCTGATGATATTGTAAACTTTTTAGTAATTTAGCAGTATATATCAAGAGTCATAAGAGGATGGAAATTTGGGGGACCATAACTTAAGCAAATAATCTCAATTGTGGAAAACTCCAGTTTCACAAATATATTCATGATGTTTCCAGTAGATGAAAAGAGGAAACAACTAAACATTCTAAAATAGGAGAATGATTAACTACACCTACTATTATGCAGGCATTATAAATATAGGTTATTAGAACCAGGACAAACTGTCTGTTTCTAAGCCCTTAAAGAAAAAAAAGTCATTTTAGAATTTTATGTATGTTATTATTTATTTAATAACAAATTTATATTAAAAATAAGATTGTCAGAATGAGGGGAGTATCAGGCATTAATTTTTTGTTTTCCAAATATCTACAATATAGATAAGAATTTTTATTAGTGGTTGAAATGTATAAAGAAAGAAAGCACTATTCTGGGTATAAAAAACCCTGGCTTCTCTCTTGGCCACAACATTACCATGCTTGTGTTTGTGGGGACAGAACTGAACATCTCTAGACTCTAGTTTTCTTCACTGCAGACATCATCCAGTACAATCTGTTCAAGTCTTTCAAACTCTAAAAGTCTATGATCTATGGTTTATAAATAATGAGCATAAGGAGAGATTTGGTTTTAGGTTTCTTTCAAAATATTATTGCAAAGATTATATGGAAATAAAACATTTTATTATCTGGCAGGTGAACTTATAAACAAGACTATAAATAATGCATTTTAAAAGCTTGTTACATACTCAAAATATTTTATAATTATGGAAAAGCTATAGATAAAAGAAAGGACCAATGAACAATAACAAAAGATAAAATAGTCAACACTCAACAAATTTTTAGGATCATGACCTGAGCTGAAGGCAGATGCTTAACCAACTGAGCCACCCAGGCGCCCCCCCAAGAGATAAAATTTCTAATGAAAAATTACATTAAATATGAAGCAAAGTTCACTCATTTTTTGATTAGTATATTTTTGTGTGCTACACTTAATGATATATAATATACATTCATCTATAAAAATGTGTATTTAGTTACACATATTTTAAACTCAAAAATACATTACATTTGGTTTTGTCAGTCAAAATCTATTTAGCTCTATCCACTTGTTTATCTTTTCCATTATATATGCAGACAGACAGAAGGTGGAGGGAAGTAAATAAAGTGTTCAAAGTTTATTGAAGTGTGTGGGAGGTAGTAAAAGGACTAAATTTTATGAGACTCTAGTAAGTATTCATGTTGTAATCGCCAGGATATCCAATAGAAGAACAGCAAAAGAATACATAACAAATGGAATAACAAAGGGGAAGTCGGATTTAGGAATACTTGATTAAAGAAGGCAAGAAAGAAATAAAGGATATAAGGAGTAGAGAGAAATAAATAGAACTCTCCTTTTTCGTAGACAACATAATCTGAATGGTAGAAAATTCAAAATAATTTTTCTATACTGCTAGAATTAATAAGTGAATTTAGCAATGTCATTGATCAGTATATAAACATTATTTGTATTTCTATACTGGCAACATGCAATAATCAAATGAAATTTTCTTTTTTAAAATATCATTTATAAATAGCAATAAAAACATAAAATACAAAGGAATAATTTTAATAAGGTTGTGTGACTTCTATACAGAAAATTATAAAACATTATAGAGGTAATTTTAAATAAATAAATGGAGGTATATACCATGTTTATGACTTGGTAAATTTGCTAATGTAAAGATACCAGTTTCCCACAAATTAATCCATTTCAATGTTATTTCAATCAAAATCTCAAAAGTTGTTTTTTAAATGTGTATCAATCAACAAGCAGATTCCAAAATGTATAGAGAAATGAAAAGAACCAAAGCAATCTTAAAGAAGATGATGAAAGTTGGACTTACTTCCAAATATCAAGATTTATTGTAAACCTACAGTAATTAAGATTTATTAATTAAGACTGTGAGGTATGGGTGCAAAGATAGACAAATAGGGGGCACCTGGATGGCTCAATCTGTTAAGCGCCTACCTTCAGTTCAGGTCATGATCCTGGAGTCCCAGTACAGAGCCCCACATTGGGCTCCCTGCTCAGTGGGGAGTCTGCTTCTCCCTCCCCTCTGTCCATCCCCCCTTTGCCGTTCCCCCTGCTCCTGTTCTCTCTTTCACTCACTCTCTCTCAAATAAATAAATAAAATCTTAAAAAATATACTCATCACCTGATGATAAGCAAACATTTTTAAAAAGAGTGCACAAAAAATACACTAATTAAAAAATGGGTGAACTTCTCTTTGCAGATGATATGATACTTTATGTGGAAAACCCAAAAGACTCCACCCCAAAACTGCTAGAACTCATACAGGAATTCAGTAAAGTAGCAGGATATAAAATCAATGCACAGAAGTCAGTGGCATTCCTATACACCAACA
>NC_138376.1:51311359-51348946 GCF_054177405.1 Leptonychotes weddellii
CCTGGTGGTGGGTATTGAGGAGGGCACGTTCTGCATGGAGCACTGGGTGTTGTGCATGAACAATGAATCATGGAACACTTCATCTAGAACTAATGATGTAATGTATGGGGATTAACATAAGAATAAAAAAAAATGGGTGAACTTTGCTTTATATTTAATGTAACTTTTTATTTTCAAATGTTCTCTCTCTAATTATAAATTCTCTATTTTTTCAGTACCCAGTGCTTTGCACAAAATATATATTGTTAAAAATTTGTTGGGAGTTGTTTATTTAATCTGCAGCTTTAGTATGATGTTCATAGATGTGGTTTTCTTTGCATTTATCCTTTAGGTTTTATTACACTTCTTGAACCTGTAAGCTTTGTAGCAATACCTGAACCTGTAATTTTGTATTTTTCATCAGTCTTGGAAAAATACTGGTCATTATCTCTTCAAATACACTATTGACCTATTCTCCATAGCTTTTTCTACAGACACTCTAATTACAGGTATGTTAAATATTTCATTTTGTCCAAATGACTTTCTGGCTATTTTCTATTCATTGGTCTTCATTCTTCCATCTGGTTATTTCTACTGACTTTCCTTCCAGTTTCACCAGTCTTCTCTTCCACTGTGTCTAATTTACTGGTAAACACATTTATTGAATTAACTTCAATTATTGTGGGGTTTTTTCCCCTCTAGAATTTCCATTTGATTACTTTTCGTATAATTAAGTTTCTGTTTAAAATTTTCCATCTTTTCATCTAATTTCTTGGACATGTATTTGTAATTAACAAATTACATGCAACAGTTCATGTCTGTTAACTACAATATCTTCCAGTCCCACCTCTAATTCTAACAACTTTTCTAACACTGAACAATATAAAGTCTTATGTTACTGTTTCTCATCTATCAAATAAAGGATCTGTTATTGTGATAAACAAAACTACTTTGTTCATACTACTTGAAGCATCACCTTACAATATTGAGCTATGCTTAGCCACAAACTTTTATTTAAAAGTAAGGGGTTTATACAGGATTATCTCTAGGTTCTTTCCTAATTCTACAAGACTAAGTCTATGGCTATTTTTGGAATATCCTCAATGTTTGGCCCTGTGCTAGATACTGAGGGGATATCTTATCTAAATTTAGTATTCAAGGCAGTACTATTTAGATTGAAGGCAAAATGGCAATTCTCCATCTTTTTCACTGTTCTCTTTGTCTCCTAGCACAATCCCTGATGAATATGTGCTCAATAAGTATTGGATGAATGAATAAAAGGGTGATTCAGTTCATTGTATTAGAGACACAGATAAAAGGCAGAACTCATACTCTTGCTGTTGAAGGGTTAATATAAAATGGTGAATGGCTGAACACAGGAACTGAGAAAATAGGGAGGAGTTAAGAAATGATATTAACTATGCTCCACTGAGCATTTACTACATATTAGATACTGTTCTGAATGTTCTGTATACATTATATCAGATAATAGTTAATTTCTCTGTGAGGTAGGCATTTAGTTAGTTAGTTTCTCTGTGAGGTTATCTACTCCTGAAGCCAATATTACACTATATGTTAACTAACTAGAATTTAAATAATAATAAAAAAATAGAGTGAGGTTAGTCTCCCTACCTGAAAGTGGAAAAGATGGAATTCAAATTCAAGTCTGTCTAACCCCAAAGTTTTTAACCATTACTTTATGATGCCTAAGGATTTAAGCTTACAAACAGAAAAAAAATGTCTTTTTAGGGACAATTGAAAATTCATAAGCTCAATTATACATCTATATACAGATAGATCTGGATATACATACATATATATCATGTATGAGTGAGAAATATTTTTTGCTTCTAGAGGTTTGATTTTTTCCTCTTCTTTGGCACTTTTCTTAATCTTATAAGAAAATATATCCAAAATATATCCATCAATCCATAGCCCACCTGCCAATAAGAAGAGAATTTTTAAAGATTCTATACAATTTGAGACAGGGTTAGGTTCTTCATGAGCTAAGAACAGATTTTTTAAAAATACAGATATACATATTACATATGCATGGCTACATACATATACAGGAGAGAAAGAGAGAGACTGTTTTTCCTTCACATAGCAGATTGGCCAGAAAATCTTTCACTTGTCTAGCAGCTAAACATATCCTGATTTCCAGAAATGGAATAAATGTCCTTGCTTTTTTTTTTTTTTCATAAATTCTCCTCTGAAAGACACTTCAGCAAGGGGATGCTGTATCATTTGCCAAAAAGTAAACTAAAAAAAAAAAAAAAAAAAAAGAACTCAGCAAAGTGAAGTTATTTCAGAAATCTTATTTTACACACATAGCCTGAAGATGACACATTTTTATCCCCAGCATGAGAAATAAAGAGTCTAGAAAGAATTTAATAGGATAAATAGACCAAAATAGAGTAAAGCAGTTTCTTTTAAAATGTCCAATATTCTTCAAATGAACACCTCTTTCTCCTGCCAGCGTATCTTGCACAGTAGACTACCCTGCAGCAGTTACCCGAGGCAACCCTGTCTCTCAGATGGCACCGCCTACTGTTCTCCCTGTGGTTGCTCCGTTTCAGCATCGCTGGTATTTGTGGTGTGCCTTGAATATGTAAAGCCTATTCCCAACTCAGGACTTTTACACTAACTTTTCCTTTTGTCTGAAAACTTCTCCCCTCCCCTACCCCAAGTGTCTCCATAATTCATTACCTTACGGCTTTCAGGTTTCTGCTCAAATGTTACTTGTCCAGAGAGGTCTCTGGCACTCCATAACATCGTAACCTATGCCCTGCCTTACCCTCACCATCCACCCTGGTACTATCTCCTTCCTTGCTTCATTTTCGCCATCTGACATAATATATATTATTCACTTATTTCTCTAGTTGCTATCCATCTCTTCCCTTCAGATACAAGCAGAAAGAGGGAAGACAATTCATTCTGTTCACTTTTGTATATGAATGACCACAACAGTTGCTCACGTGGTAGCACTCTAAATATTTGTTGAATGAATGAATGTTGAATGTATAATAAGAAAGCATTTTGAGGAGGTTTTCAACTTTCCTAAGCCTTTAGGAGATAATTATTTGCAGAATATTATTCACAAATACCCTCTCACCTAGAAGAATCCTTATACATATCTGCAACTGGTTACACCAGAAGTATTGGTGGAAATATTTGTAGCTATCTTCACCTCAATTAACTTTTCCATCACAGTTCATGTAAAGAACATGAACTCTTATCTGCCCTGTTAATGATGGTTTTCCAAGAAGTAAAAACAGTTCAAGGAACTCAATATATATTTGTCGTATAGAATATATGCTTGTGTGTTTATATACATATGTATTTTGTATATATCCTACAGTGTATAAAGTTCTATGTCATTAGAACCTCTTGATTATTTGATGAATAAAAATTCTATTTCTTTTCTTGCATCTCCAAATAAAACACAAAACCAAATGCTCCAACCTTGTAAATTACTAAGGTATTAACCAAAGCCAGCTGCAACTTATAAATGCCCCTTTTTTTATAAGAAGACAATTTGGGCATGTGTTCTCCTTAGTATTATATAGCATTTGATCTTTCTTGTTCATGTCATCCAATTTTTTTACAGTACACAATCTATCTTTATGAGGATTCCTTAAGCCCAATCACACATTCAACATTCTCTGAAGAACACACCCCTGCACGCGCACACACACACGCACACACACACACACATTCATTTTAAAAGTCCATTATATTTACACAGCATGGGTTGACAATATATAGGACTGGGGTTTTAATTTTATTTATAAAAAGTACCTGTTATACTCATTAAGTTATTTATATGGGTGCCAATATGAAACCATGAAGAAATTGGACAGCTGTACTAGGAACTGTAACTTTACCTTAAATACACAACAAACAGATGTTAGAACAGGAGATTCAGTTTTTCTTGAAGCACAAGTCATGCTCTGGTAAAAGGTGCTTAGAGAAGCACATTCATATTTGTGGGTATCCAGAGAGTTACTTTAGAACTTAAGATACATAACATAGTAGCACAAACACCGAGGGATTCTTAGGCCCTATAGATGAGGTGACAAAGTAACAATACTTGTACAGAAGTTTACGACACCGGAGCAAGTGACTGGGGGCTTGCATGGATCCATAGTTACTTAGGTCCCAATCTGATTTGTGAAAATAAATTCTCAATACAAAGGTAACTACACTAGGCTCTTCCCCTCTGTTGACACTGTTGTTTTATTGTATGCTCTAAATCTGGGGCTTTCACAGGGGCATTTGTACCCGTTGTCCTGTAATACTAGTCAAAGAGCCTCCTTTCACTCTTGAAATTGTGCCCATTTGGAAAGAAGTGATACGGTCACCGTATTTAAACCCATCTGGGTACCATCAAGTAAAAAATTTCTTTGTTTCAGAGGCAGGAGCTATTCCAAATCTTTCTGGGCCCACAGAACACACCCTTGGAGAGATTCATTAAGAGGAAAGGCACAGAAAGTCTTTGGAATTCATTTTCTTTTGATCATTTTTTTTAAATTTTTTAATTTTTATTTTTTAAAGATTTTATTTATTTATTTGAGAGAGAGAGAGTGCATGAGTGGGGTGAGGGGCAGAGGGAGAAGCAGACTCCACTGAGCAGGGAGCCCGATGTGCAGCTCACATTGATCCAGGGACTCTGGGACTCTGGGATCATGACCTGAGCTGAAGGCAGACGCTTAACTGACTGAGCCACGCTGGTGTCCCACTTTTGATCATTTAAAGAATACATCTTGCTGTTTGTGAATAATTTTGAAATTATGTTTCCATGTGTTTATATAAATTATTTAAAAATATGAATAGTTTTTACTTCAAATTCACTTTTGCTCATATGAACCTATTACATGAATATCAGTTTTTCATAACGAGGTTATTATTTCCTCCTCCTTTCCCAAAATAAACTCACAGTCTCCAAAATTTTGAAGGGTCCTTATTTTTTCACAGAGCTGATCCTCCCTATGATAACTGAGGATGCTGCCTTGACTAGTGGCACAGATCTCAGCTATTCACTTAATTAACTTCCTTGCTTTCTTGGGATGTACATGGTGTGTATGTACATGGTCATTTATATCACCTAAAAAAAAACAGATTCAAGATTTAAATCACTGGATTATTAAAATAGTATTATGCCAAGTCTTAGGCAAGGAGCTTAAGTCTAAGAGAAACCTAAACACTAGATCAACACAGATTTTTAGAGTTTGGTTTATTTCACCAAGTCTCTAAAATACTCTATAATATAGTGTTTAATTTTCCCTTTCACTTCTGTACATCTGTAGATGTCTCTGTGCTCATAATTATAATTATGATTCATGAAAAGCAAAGAAGTCTGTTACTTAAACTTTCTCTCTGGAATCCCTTTCTCCTTTCCCCACAGTCTCCTTTTCTCAGTTTATCCAAGGTGGTCGGACAGCAGACATCCAGGGCTAAAGCAACTCCAGTTCAGTTTCAAGAACCAAAAAGAGCTGTTAATTATTATACCTACTATGGGGGAAAAAAATCTGGTTTTATCTGCAGCCCTTGCCACTTTAGTCTTCTTGGAGAAACTCATGTGATTCTAGGTCATCCCCTCTCTCCCCTGTCCCTCTTGTGCCCACGATGCGATAGTCAATCACTTGGGAGGGCTAATAGCCTTCCTTAGCACACTCTAATATAAATTGCACCACATGAGCTTGTCTACCATTTATACAGGAATTTCTCCCTTTTCCCTAAAGGATAAGCATTTGAAAACCAAGCAACTTCTATTTCATTTTTATTGATTAAAATGAGTATAGAAACATGATTGGTCCAAGTATTTTTAAGGTCCCTTGTGTTCCTGAAATACAGGCTTGCTTTGTGCTTCTCTGTTTTTCTGGGCCCTTTAGCAAGTCTTATCAAGTTCACTTCTAAAATATGTCTGGAATTTGTTTACTTTTTTCCTTCTACAACTACCACCCTCAATGTAGCCACCATCATCTCTTGCCTGGAATACAACAGCCTCAGAACTGGTCTCATTTTTCTATTCTTGCGTTGTTACAGTCTTGTTCTCCACAGGGAAGCCAGAGTGATTCTTTAAAAACAAAAAAATTAGTTCATTTCTTTCCCTCCAATACTTTCCTATTTTTTACAATGTAAAATATAAACTTTTTACGAGGGCTTAAAATACCCTGTAGTATCTGGCCCCAGACAGCATCATCCCTTACACGCCCTCTTTTGTTCACCCCCTTCCTGGCATGAAGGCTTTTCTATGTTCACTGAACAGGCCCTGCTCTGCCTACCCAGAGCCTCTGCACCAGCTGTTCCCTTCCTCTGATCTTTGCAGAGCTGGCTCCTTCTGGGCATTAAGGTCTCAGCTCTAATATCACCACCTTAGAGAGGTTTACTATGGCCATCCCATCTAAAGTTGTCCCTTGCTCCCTTCCCAAGTAACTTCTTAATCACAATACCTATCCATTATTATAGAGACAGCAAACAGGGGGAAAAAAAAAAAGAGATGTTAAATTTCCAAAGACCAGGTGCAAAAGAAGAAAGATTCTGGTAAGTTAGCTTCCCAGGCCTCTCATGGTTTCAAAAATGTTCAACTGGCTTGGTTGTCCTTGTCACCAGCAAAGTAGTGGGAGCTACAAAAGAAAGAGTTCTTCTGAAAGAGAATGAAGAGCTGCTGAAGAGTCTCTTATTAGTCACCCCCAGTCTATCTCCCCTGCAGTGTGGTGAGACTTTCTAAAAAGACTGAAGACAAGTTTCTTCCTTTGAGATTTCTGAAGTTTGGAAGCTTGCTGGATTCCCTTGCACTAGCAAGAACACATGGAAAACTACTCTCTAGGCTTTCTAAGAAGGAGAGGGTAGGCATGCACACATCCCAGTTCTCTGTACCTCTGGGGGAGGGTGAAAGGAAGAATCTCTTCAGTTTCCATGATCCCAAGTGAGAGGGGCTGGAGTTAGTTGAGGGATAAGACCTATCAAGCTGCACTGGCTGTTGCTTCTTGGCAGTTCTAGACAACAGGTATCTAGTGGAGGATATGGGACTTAGCACTGGTGGGCTGAATGAAGATGCCCTTTGTGTATTCTCCTAACCATAGAAAATCACCAGTGGCTCCATTTCTTAACTCTCTTGTATCTGTGCTCATGATAATGCGATTTTGAAGCTTCTCCCTTCAAGGGATGGAAATTTTAACTCTGACCTGGTCTTGAGACTTACTTTGGCCAATAGGATGTGGTAGAAGTGACCGTGTGCCAGTTCTGAGCCCAAACTCAAGAGACCTTGTGGGCTTCCACTCTGTCTTGAATCCCTATGGTCTCCTGGATTAGGCTAGCCTTTTGGAGGATGAGAGATCATGTAGAGCCTAGGATGTCTTGTCCCAGTTGAGCCACCTGACTACCAGCCAGTCTTCTTCTGACCTGCAAGCTGATGGCAGACACATAAGAGAACCCAACTGATATCAACCAAAGCCAGCCTAGACCAGAAGAACTTCAATCAGTAGACTCATGAACAATAATACATGGTTATTTTTTTCAGCTACTGTTTTTGGGATAGGAGATAATACAGCAATAAGCTGATGATACACTGAGTAAAGAAGCTAAACACTGCCTGAAAATCCCACTCGTGTCACCTACTGTGAGAATGTCTTTCTGACAGAATCCATTGACATGAGACTGACCTTGATGGAGAAAACAGACCCTTCCTCCGCTTCAGATGGCACCTAGGCCCTGATGTGGCCAGCATCCCCAGGGCTAGGGTCAAAACTGAGCAATGGCACCACAGCAGACCCAGCTGAGCGGTGACCACAGTTAAGGGATAGGATTAGCAAGAAACTATCTCTGTCTGGCAGTCAGTGTAACCAAATCTTTAGATAAAAGACAGTGGATTTCAATATGGCTATCAAAACACTAAAAGTTATTATGAAGTTTTTATTAAAAATAAAGAGCCGCTCTATATAAGAAAAGAAAAAATATTCTGTAGTTTTTGGTTAACACCCAATGCTTAAAATTAAGAGTAAATTTATGAACTATCATTGCTTCCTTCACTAGCTATGTTTTATGACTTCTCATAATTACTTGAAAGGGGTTTTATAAACATAGAAGTTTACATTTAAAATGGATAAAAATGGGTTTATGGCAAAATAATTTGACAGCAAGAATGTCCTTGAGTATTAGAAAACCAGGTAAATCTGTCACCTTTGAGAGAGAACAGTCTGGTCAAATTTATCTTACCTTGTCTTAGTTGAGTAGTCAACTAAGCCAAGGGCTTTGCCTAGTTTTCTATCTTGGAATTTCTTTTAATTTAGCACAGACTAAAGCATATTGCCACACATTGTCTGAATAAATAAAATAATTTAAGTCCAACTAATTTAGTTCATGGTTTTCTCTTACTTAAAATTGGTTCCTTTCTTAAAACAGAGGCTTAGAGGTTCATTTCATCTTTCTTGTATTATCTTGTAAGGGAAATTGTTGCCACATGACTTTAAGCCAGTCTGTTGGATGATGTAGGTTGCAAAATGTTTGTGTTGAAAAGTGATTAAAGACAGTGTGCCAGAGCATAGTGAATAAGAGCCTGGACATTGGAATGAGACAGACTTGGGTACAAATCCTGGCTCTGTCAGGTTGGTTCAGGGCCTTAGTCCTGAGCTGTGACAATTGGACAACACAGTTGTTGATGGATTTCAAAAAGATGAAATATGTAAGGCACTTAGCACCATGCCTAGGAAATGATTTTTTAAAAATGACTTCATGAGAACCATAGAATAAGCTAAAGTTTTAAGTTGAAAATAAATGCTCCCAAAGAGGTTGCAATGAAAAGAATCACAATTTTGTAGACATAAACCTGATTCATGTACTAGCTGCCCAATCATTTATACTGTGCCAATGTTGAAGTATTTTTTTTTTTTAAATGTCATATAAAGGGTTCGTTATTTAAAAACATTCAGGAGTTAGAACAAAGTTTAACTGGGGGTCCTTTTTCATGTTCTAAGAATAACAAGAGATTAAACAGAGTTGTGTTCTCTTTGTCAATAATGAAAATTAACATTTAGGGTGGAAAAGGAGTGAAGGGGGTAGATGATGGGGACATTTTCAACTAATAATAGTCTTGTTGTCTTGATACATTACTTGTCCACACACACAAAAATTAATAAATAAATAAATAAATAAATAAATAAATAAATAAATGTCACTGTTCTGAGAATGTTTTATAGGTGAGAACAAATTATCCTGTGATCACTTTAGCAGTGTAATAATTTAATTCCCTGGACAGCATACCAAAATGAACCTACCATTTTTCCATATTAACTCTGAGATTCAGTCTATGCTTTGTAATTAGAAAATTGTATGTCCTCAGTTACTTAACCTCTGCAGGCCTCATTTCAACAAATATTTGAAGATTATATTAGGAAAAAACAATTTATTGTACTAGGTGCTCTTGGTATTATTAAAAAAAGGAGAAGACTCCATTCTAGTCCTCGAGGAGTTTACAATCATGTCAGAGGGCCAAACACAGAAATGTGTGTAAAACAAGCTAATGGAAAATAGATTGTCATTAGAAAGTGACTGCTTTGCGGTCTCGAGGTGGGGGAGAGTTTGGTGACATTAGAGAACACCTGAAATAAGCCTCGGATGATTGGCAGAATTTCACTCGCTACCTTGAGGTTCAGCTGGAGGCAGCATGAGTAAGAGCATGGAGCAAGCGCTGGGCATGTTCATTCTGTGGTTACCGGCGATTAATCTGGTTGTGATCTCCTGTGCATCTAAGGGGTCTGAGGGGAGCAGACTGAGGTTACACTGTTTCAGGCCTGGAATTCCCAGGAAAGGATTTAGCTCAGTAGGAAAGGAACTTCATTTTCCTCATCCGAATAGGGAGAGAAGTGGGTTTGTTCTCTGGGGATTCTTAGTTTTTCTTCTCCCCTCTGTTGATTCTTTCAACAAGTATTTATTATAGAACCAGTAAATTCATCATTTCACAAATAATTATTTAGTTACAGTGCCCCTTCTAGTACTATGATTCTATGATGATTTTTAAGTAGATTTATTTAGACTGACAAAACAACAGATATATTTTTGCTCACCAGAAGTTTTTGACCCTCATGCTTCTACGTATTAATAGTTTCCCCCCTCCTTTGAACGTTCCCAGTATCTTATATCTACTTTATCGTACTTTGTATTTTCACTTCATAATTTCATTATGTATGTGTATACTGTCTTCTCATTCTTACTAAATGTTAAACTCCAGGAGGTGGGGCCCACGTGCAACCTATCTTTGTATACTCTACAGTGCTCAGCTTAAGAAGCATTTATTTTTTTTTAAAAGCTTTTATTTATTTATTTGACACAAAGAGAGAGCGCGAGAGCAGGAACACAAGCAGGGGGAGTGGGACAGGGAGAAGCAGGCTTCCTGCCGAGCAGGGAGCCCGATGTGGGACTCGATTCCAGGACCCTGGGATCATGACCTGAGCCGAAGGCAGACACTTAACGACTGAGCCACCCAGGCGCCCGTTTTTTTTTTGTTGTTTTTTTTTTAAAGATTTAAGAGGCATTTAAAACTGTGTTGAATGAACGGTTTAATATCTGCTTCCTAGAGAAATCACTACAATAAGTTTAAATGTTTCAAGTTATACTAATTTTTACCTGAAGATTCCTGCTGGAAATGATTGAAGAGGACTTGAGAGGCAAATTTCTAGGCTCTCTTACCACCACTGCTTTATTAATTTCTTGGAGATATAAAAAAATACCACACTAGTTTTTGTTTGTTACATTTTTATTACAACAATAATACATATTCACTGTAGAAACTTTATATTATCATAATCAAAAAGAAGAAATCAAAACCTCCCATAATCATAACTCAGAAATAACCACAGTTAATGGTTTTAGAGCAGTTTTGAGAGCTTTACATAAATGTGGCAAATCTGCTCTTCAGAAAGACAACTATTCTGTGTTCCTCTGTAAGTGTGAGGACGCTCCTCATTTATGCCAACACTGAATATAATCACTAATATTAATCCTGGCAAATGGGCAGGGGACAAAATCATTCCTTTAGAAATTAATTTCTTTGAATACTAATTTAATCCAACTAATTTAATTGAAATTTTTCATGCATTTATTGACCATTTGTATTTCCTTTGTGAATGGCCTTTTCACATATGCCTATTTTTCTATTGGGATGTTTATCTATCTTCATTTTTTTTTTTAATTTTTTTGAGAGCTGGATGTGTATTAATAAACATTTTCCCCAGTCAGGCATTTGTCTTTTACCATATTTCCTTTCAGGGTCACCGATCCCTAGGAAGTAAGTCTAACGAACTAAGTGAATGTCAGATCTATGATCACCTCTTCCTCTCTCATTTCTAAGCTGAGTCAAAGTGAGGAGCTAGAATGTCTTCCAGGAATGGAAGCAAACATAACAACCACCAGTGGAATATTATTTGCTCTGTGAAGAGAATTATTTTCAGAAACGATGGTAAAAATAGCCTTTACAAATTTTAAATGCCCTTACTTTTGATGATTACTAAAAAATTAGACCTGATACGCCGGCTTTCTGTTTACCCTTAAGAATATTATGTGTAGTACTGGTCTAAAAAGGAAAGAATGGGAAGTGCATGCTAGCGATGACAAGTCAGATTTGGTAATTACAGCTAACAGTACCGTCTGTTCAGCGACTATTGATGCATTGAAGTATTTCCATGGGATATGTATGGGAGTCACGTATGGCTGTGCCCCGTCAACTCAATAGAGAATGACACTCTTATAGTTTGGTAACTAAGAAGTTAGCTGGGGGCAATGCTGAAATTCTTTCCTCTTGGGAAAAGGAAACTATGAGGGAGGAGAAAAGTGAAAGAAATCACAAAAGAGAAAGGGCAAAGTAACATGGCTGGGAGTACAGAGGTACAGAAAAAAGAAAAAGAAAAACAAATAGCTGTATTAACCCAGGAGATTGAGAAGTGAAGCTCAGGAAAAAAAATACATTCTTTAAATTTATTATGGGGCAATTATCAAAATTGGGTGCACTGTTCCTTTTATATCATTTATATAAGTGGGGCTTTACAAATACGGAACAGTTTTTTAATGTACTAAAAGGAATGTATTCCTCGTATGGCATAAAAATAGTTAAACCTGTCTTCCATGGCGCATAAATGTTGAAAGCAGTTTGCTTTTGAGATCTTTTTAATTTTTTAAAGTCACACATGCAGACAGCTAAACTGGGCATTAGAAGGCCTGCAAGCTGTTTGCCAGAATTCAAAGTCCTGTCAGATCTCCTATTATTTTCAGATGTGCGTTCACCAGCAGTAGCTTCAGAAGCAAGTGGAAAAACTGATCATTTATAATTGTATTTGGGTTGTATAAATAAAAGGTGCTCAGTTAGGGGCTGTTTCTATTTGAAGTCACTTTAAAATTCAATGAAAAGAATTGGCCTAAAGGGCCCAACCCGAGGGCTATCATAGTTTCTAATTATGAAACCAGTCCAAATTTGAACCCTTTCCTGGAAGAAAAACCAGGAACATTTATTGACCTAGGATTGTTGGTGCAGAGTAAGCCACAGATAATAATAATCTTTATTTTTAATCATTTCTCACTTTCTTCCAAACTCTTGTTTAGTTCAATGCTGTGAGTAGGGAAAAGAGCAATTTGAGATTAAAGCAAAAATATAACAGTGGTTATTGCAAAAATATAACAATGGTTATTTCAAAAAAATCTTAAAGATTATGAAATTATTAAAATGTTTGCAAAAATAACACTAAAATACGGTTGATTTACTTGTATTAAAACACAAATTAGAGGCAAAGTTTCAGGCTTTCTCCTAAGTAGTTTTAAAGCCTTACTTTAAATAGTACCAATTAAATGTAAATAAGGTGAATATAATAGTCTATCAGAGAAATAAAGCCTGGATGCTCTTATTTCAGTTCACCAACAAGTATAATGTAAAGTACAATTGCTTAGAAAGAAAAAAACGAGGTTCAAATAAGGGTAACACTTTTAAAAAAATTAGAGAATGATCACTAAAATTCTGATGAAGGTTTGTGAATCATGGTTTTCAAATGGCCATTTGAGCAGCATGACTCATGTGCTATCCTCCCTCTTTGGCCTCTTTCCACAGTCAACCAAAAATTAGTGATGAAAATCACACATGAAGGAAACACATCAAGAGGTTTTAAATTCTGACATATAAACATGGTTCGCATCGCTATGGATGCAAGACTAAAACTGCAGGTATTTTGATTACAATGAAAGGTTTAAAAACCACTAGTTGACTCTAATAGTTTCACTTAAATGAAGTGGAAATGAGTGATCTCTTAAATTTTTTCTTAACATTTTTAGTTTTTGCCAGCCTAATTTTATTTATGATCTGATCTGTGAGCCCTGACACGTGAAGCATATTTCTCTGGTTTAAGGTAACTTTTAAACTTACTGATTTTCATTATTATGGATCAGTAACATAATTTATAATATTTCCCCAACTATGGCAATACTGAACTACAGAACATTAAACCAATTTATCCATTTTCTAATGCCTGATTATTTTTCTGAATTCTATAATGGTTTTGTTTTTCTTTCAAATATATGTAAATGTGCGTGGGTGTATATATGTATGTACATATATATACACACACACACAATATGTATATATGCCTACAAATATACATATATACCCACTATATGTGTGTGTGCATGTATGTATACACACGTGTATACACATGCACGCACACACACAAATACCTACACGGAGATCTGCAGAAAAATGTTATCTTCACATGTTCAAAGGGATTCCCAGAGTTCAAAACCCAGGATTTGTAGCACCAATCCATGGAAAGACATAATACTTAAAATCACAAAATAATTTTGTGTACTCTGAGACAAATCATGCCACACAAACCTGTACACATGAACATCAGAAGGCGGGAAGACTCTCTTGATTAACTTTATATAAACTCCTGACATAAAAGTGAAAAATGAAACATAAATGATACCCCTTTTTAGCTCAACTGTTAAAAAGCCAATTATCTACCTGTGAATGTGTGCCACATACAAATACTTGGAAGACACTTCATAATCAAAGTGAGAAACTCTAGCACCTGCAACCAACAGTCATTCTATCTGTGAAAGTGCTAATAAAACATAAACCTGAAAGGCAGTATTCCTAGCTGCAAGACGACATTGTTGTAATTAAGGAAAACCTGTGCACGAGTTGGCGGAGTCCTGTCTTGCGGAGTCCTCCGTCCTCGTCGAGTGGGAGGGTCACACTGGGAAAGACTAATAAGGGCAGAGATGCGTCCCCCTTCCCCACTCGCAGGGAGCTCCCTCGGGCCACTCCTCGGCGGTGCGGCAGCCCGGGCCGGACTCCACTGCGCCTCTGAGGGGCTCAAACACACATTCAAGGTAAGCTGCGCAGCTTTGCCACCGGCCCTTTCACTTGCCGGGCCGCACACATGCCGGGTCTATGTCATCTGCTCATGTTGCTGGTCATTTGCGTGCATCTGCTTTTCAAGAAAATGTAAAAACTGTGCTTTACAGGTAAATATATTTTGGTAGATAAATAATGCACACCTGCAATTACGCATTCCCATAGGTAGCTTAATGATGGGACCAAGAACGTTTGGCACGATATGGCCACTTTAATATGCTACATAGAATGTAGTTCGTGTTCAGATGTTCACGTAATGCAGGCTTTATGCCTTATACTTTAGTTCTAGGTGGTTTTTCTGGCTACGTGTGTTTGTAAAGGAGAGCTATGAGCACTGCTGATGCGGGTGAGAACAGACATCAAATACAGAAGAAAAAAAAATATCCATGGGGTTAAATGCACAGAACAAATAAACTCAATATAAATGCATGCCGTTAGATCGTTATTTTTGGTCTACATCTAGAGACGTTACCCATTGGAAGCGAGGAGACAGTTAAGGGGTATAAACTGGAAGACGCGAGGTTCCGGCGCCTCGCTCTCGGGTCGGGGGTTACTTATTCCGACATGCGGGTATTTCTCCCAAGCGCTGCTCCGCAGGACTGCGCGGGCGGGGATCCCGGCCTCCCCCAGCCCCGGCTAGTCTCGCGGCGGCCGGTGTGGCTCCTTAATTACCCTGCAGCCTGCGCAGCGCGGCCCCACCGAGCGCAGCCGCCGTCCCCGCCGTCCCTGCAGCCGCCGCCGCCGCCGCCGCCGCGGGGACGTCCCGGTCCCGGCGCTCGGAGAACGCGGCCCCCGCCTCCGCCGCCTTGGCTGCGAGATCCAGCCGCCACCGCCGTCAGCGCGCCGGCGCCGACGCCACCGCGGCGGTGAGCAGGGAGGCGGCGCGGCGCAGCGCAGCCCGCTAGGGCACTGTGGGGTCCCGAAGAAGTTTGTTGGCGCGGAACCAAGCGCGCCGCGGCCGCCGGGCACGCTAGCTCCTTCTGAGCAGGCGGGCGTGTAAGCGAGACCTGCCCCGTGTAGGGTGAGGGAGGGAGACAGCAGGCGAGTCGGGGTGGGCAGGCCAGGTTGCAGGAGCCCCAGAGGCACAGAGAGGTTGGGAAATGGAGAGAAACAGGGTATCAGAACTCATTGCCGGCCTCAGGGCACAGTGGGCTGGGGATCCAAAAGAGGGGAACCCAGAACCCTGAAAATGCGGACAGTTTTAATTGAACCATTCAGGAATTGCAGCAGCGAGTGATCATGAGCCCCGGCTTGAGGCTGGGGAGTGCAAGGGTAAAGGAAACACTTGTGCTGCCTCCTTCCATTCACAATTCCAAGAGGGCTTGGTCCCATCTTCTGCTTGGAGGAGAAGTCTGAGGAGAAACAAGAAGGGGGGGGGGGGCGGTGGGGTGCGGTTCGGGACGCTCAAGAGGAATTTATATCTGCTTGATAATGGAGAGGATGAAATAAAACCACTCCAACATCTTTCCCTACCCCCACCCCCAACAAAAAGTGAAAGAGCAATGGCACTGATTATTCTCAGTCCAAACCAAGCAGTACTGTCATTTTTAAAGAGATAAAACAAAACAAAACAAAACAAACCCCTCAAATGTGTGGCTTCCAGCATCTCCTTGCTGGTGCGTGAGGAGAGAGCTGTAGGACTCTAAGTAGAGATTTTTGGATATGTGCCTGCAAAGGAGGAATTGAGATGTTTAGATGTTCAGATGGTGCAAAATGTACCTAAAATTTCCTGAGGAGGGTTGACAGGGTTCTTTGAGTGGGAATATCTCTTCAGGTTGGAAAAGAGGAAGGGGATCCCGGGGTACAACAATTTATTCTCTCCCTAGGGGATAGAAAATGGAGGAAGTTACTGGCACATGCTTCCATGAGGTTCTGTCCAGTCTGATCCCTCAAACTGGCTAGGCACCTAAGTGGGGTTTCCTGGGAAAGAGGGAGAAGATGTAGTGATAGAGCAGGGGAGTGAGCCTGAACCTGATGTGAAAAGGTCAGGGAAAAACTGAAAAGGTGAAAGAAAACCAAATGTGATTATTATCACAGTTAGGACATTATCTCTGTATCCGAATCATTGTCATCCAAGGAAACCATCTAAAACAGATAGAAGCCCATTGTATTCTCCAGAAACAGAAAATTTCCATCTACTTTATGGTCCTTCTGTTTAATCTCTCCTGTTGAAATTGTAGTTCGTTTTTTCCCCAGCAGGCAATAATGCCCAGTGGGTACACAGAGTGGATGGTTTTAGAGGCAAGAGAACATATGGAAATAGAAACCATAGTTGTACATGGATGTGGATGGAGATGGAGGGTATTACACTGAGTGACGTAAGTCAATCAAAGAAAGACAATTATATGGTTTCACTCATTTGTGGAATATAAGAAACAGCGTAGAGGATCATAGGGGAAGGGAGGGAAAATTGAATGGGAAGTCATCAGAGAGGGAGAAAAACCATGAGAGACTCTTAACTGTAGGAAACAAACTGAGGGTTGCTGGAGGGGAGATGGGTGGGGGGATGGGGTAACTGGGTGAGGGGTATTAAGGAGGGCACGTGATGTAATGAGCACTGGGTGTTATATGCAACTGATGAATTATTGAATTCTACATCTATAACTAATGATTTACTATATGTTGGCTGATTGAATTTAAATAAAAACAAAACAAAAACAATTGACATCATAAATACAAATTCAAGTGAAAATGAAAAATTAGCAGGAATACAAATTAGCAGGGCTAGAGAGATGCTAATATATAACCTGGAAAGGATGCTGAAAAAAAATAGAATGAATGGGATTGGAGTTGGATTATTCGAGGCACGCTGCATTAAGGTCATGTATCTTAAAGAGGCAGAGAATAAAGAGGCTTAGCAGAAGAGAGCAAGAGAGAGGGCATTCCATCCAGAAGGAATGGCATGTGTGCAGGCTTAGAGGTGGGAGTGAGCAGTCATGTGCTTGGTAAGACAGAGAATCCTAGCTGGGATGAAATCGGAGATGAGGAGAGCAGATAGCACTTGCCAAGGAGAGATCCGAAAGGAGAAACTGAGAGGCAAGGGGCTTTTTACGGTGTTATTTTGTAGGTCTTTAGTGAGATAATCAGGTGAGGAAGTTCCATATTGAGTTTGGAAATTGATAGGTGGCAAATGTGAGAGTGGGAATAATAGGCCTGACCCATGATATTCCATGATATTTGTGAAGCCCACAGGGTCTTGTTACCTCTCTTTGAGAGAGATCAAAAATAATCATGAGATTGTAAGATTATTAGATCATAAAGTTAGTAGAGCCCTTCAAGTAGGAAAATTAGGAAAACTTGATACATAAGGAAAATATATACGTCTGTTAATTTAAAATTTTAAGTGGCATTGGATCACTGATACAGATATATCTGTGAAAATGAAGCTAGAGAATGGAAATCTGAAAAAATGTAGGTCATTCATAATGATGGAAGTTGAGAATGGTACCAAAAAAAGTTGATGGAGACGATAGGTCAGAGAAGTGAATCAATAAAACAAGTTGTCGAGGGTGAAGAGAATCAGTTAAGCACGTTCAAAGGGAACCTGAGGTTGGAGACCCTCTGGGAAGTAGGCACTAGTTTTGAAGTGTCAGGAGAAATAACATAGAAGTTTGGGAAAATGTGATAGAATTGATCAGTTTTAGAGGTTTATAAACATTGAGAACCAGGGGATATATTTTCTGTGATGGAAGAAAAATTCAGTAGTATTATCTTTTGTGCATCTCATTAAATAACTGAAATTATGTTCACTGAGCCTTCTTTTAGTAATAATTCTCCACCTGTATCTTCTGTAAATGTTAAGTCCATATCTGGATATATTACTTAACAGTTTGAACCTCCATTTGTTTAATTTTGGAAATGTGTTGTCTTAGACTATATTCATCCTACAAATTGATCAAGTAGGCACCTACTAAATGCCGTGTTTAAACATTATTTAATGTTTGAACAAAACACAAATGATAAAATACTTTTTTTTCTACAAGATGTTCAGTATAGAGAAGAGACAGAATGCACACAGGTTATTAAAATGCTGTGTAGACTGGGCTGAAGCAGAGGTGGGTACTGAGCTCCATTGGATTGCAAGGCAGTGAGTAAATGAACTCTGTGATGGCTCTTGCAGACTTCATAGAGGACATGGCATTTGAACTGCATGTAGAAGGCAGAGTAAATGATCACCAGTTGGAAAGAGAATTGGAAGGACATCCCAACAGCCCAAACCGCATGTGCGAAGCATGGCACATTTGGGGAATTGTGAAGAGTTTGATGGTGTAAAGTTTGTTTGGAAGGAGGTAGCAGGCCACGAGACTGGTCAGATGAGTTGAGGACCCCACTGTGAAAGAGCCTTGAGAGCTTCCCTTAGAAATGGCCAATGAAAAACCACCAGGAGATATTAATAAAGCAGAACACTAACTTGATTAGATCGCTGCTATAGAATTCTAGAACAGTAGGGAGATAGAATCAAGGGGAACCAGACTGAAGGAAAGGAATGTAGTTAGGAGTCTGCTGCACTTTTACAGATTAGAAATGGTAAGGAGGTAAGTTAGTTTTTGTAAGGATGAAGAAGTTGGTATGGATTCAAAGGAAATTTTTAAAGGTAGATTTGATAGACTTGATAGAGGTTTGATATAGGAGGGGTAAAGAATGAGTTGAAGAGGATTTTGAAATTTCTAACTTAGGTTCTTAAGTTAAATATGATGCCTGTAATTAAAATATAAAGGTCAAGGGCTTTCTGTAGATTATAATGAGGGCAGAACCCTTGCCGAAGCTGCAACAGACTTCTGCAAACTATCTTCAATTTCATTGCTGTAGTCAATGATAAAATTATGAAATAATGCTAGATCTAGTCCTGAGCTCTTGGGAATTTTTGTCCTATTATTGGCTTGGAATTTAGCTCTATAGGCATGGCTTTTCAGCTGGTTTTCTCCAATAGTTTATAGACTCTGCTGTAGCTTCACTAAAGACAGATTCTAAAGATTGGTAAAAGAACAGATGTGTACCACCTGTTGTTTTTGCTTATTTACAAGATGTGTGACTTCATAATACTATGGCCAGATACATACAGGCATATTGGAGGGTAGTCAAGAGGTTCGATTTAAGAATTGGTCCCCTACCCAGTCACACAGCAATTCTATTTATAATGAATACTCTGAAAACATGTGTTCTTTCAGTCACTTGACAAATCAAATTTACTTTTCTGAAAGTTGAAATGTGGTGTTGCTCATTTAACAGTCCACATAAAGCAAATTAGGATTCTTTCTCTATTTTCTCCCTTTGCCTCTTTCATTTTCCTTCCCATGTTATTTTCTATTTCTGTCTTAATTCTAATGTTCTGACCCTTTACCTAATACCAAATTTCAAAGACGCAGAGTGAGCATTATAAAATGTTAGATGACATAACAGTAAAACGATTCATGTTCCATTGGCAGATTTGGTTTGGTTTGTTTTGGTTTACTCAAAAACTTGTGCTAAGACGTACCTGACCATCTTATTTAGCAAGCCTGCTGTTTCATCATTCTACTCACTCTGCTTTCCTTTACTTCCTAGTGTCTATCTCGCAAAGATAAAGTATGTGCTTGTTTGTTTTTGGTTTCCCTGACCAGAGTGACACCAAGGACTTCCTCTGTTTGGTTCCCTGCTATCTCCCCAATGACTGTTGTCTCCCCCCCATGGCTCATAGTAGGAGTCTCATTGTATGGATGGAGTGAAAGATTAAGGTTTTTCCACAGTTCCTTTCTGTCCTTTTTGTGCTCGCTGTACATGAATTTAGATTAATAAGGAATTTTTAAAAATCCATGTCCTAATTAAAATATTTTGATAGTTGCCTCATAGGTTTTCAAGCACCGAATAAGGGTAAGTTAAGGGATAGTGACTTTCCTTTTTAATTACCTTGCCCCAGCCAATATCTGAAACTATTCCAGTTGGCCAAGGATGGTGAGAATAATGGGTTAGAAGTCGAGGTTATAGATAGACCTTCAGGCAGCCTTTATCTCTTTGTTGTCACGGCAATGAGAAATCAGTTACAGACAGGGCTCTCTGGTTGATTTTAGAGTTCATAGGCCCCAGCACTGTTGTCTGCTCAAGACTGCCAGTACTGGGCACGTTCACAGTTATGACCTTGGTCCTTTGTAGTGCTGGGAAGGAACTGCCTGGGTCTGGCTAGCATCTTGATAGATGGTAGCTGAAAATTTAGAAGAAGTGTATAGGGATATGATAGGTCTATCCCACAACCTGATGTGTAACGGCACTGGCTTCTTAGGCAAGAAGAACTGGACTTAGATCTCAGGCTCTGGGATCTTCTCTATGATCTTCGAGTTTTCATATCTGTAGAATGGGGACCTGATACTTGTCTTCTGTACTACCCTTAGGCCCAGGCAACAAGGTCCCTGCTCTGGGCCTTACATTTTGGAAGGCCTTTATATGGCCTCGCTCTGGATGTGCTCCTGCTCTCAGGGTTAGGAGTCCACAGAGTTACAGGTACCTGTCCACCCAAAGCCCAAGCTGCTTGATGAGGCTCTGGAAGATCCTGAAGTTCCCTGACCAAGTGACTCTTAGTCCTCTTACAGGACCTGTCAGACTTCTTCCTTGGGTTCATCTTCCTAAGGGCAGACCAAGTTACTGGTAGGAACACTTGTAGGCCCCAGTGGGTATCAAGGAGCGACTGCTTGCCGCTGTTGTGGACAGAGCTTAGATTTACTGGTATGTTCCCATACATGTGGGTGAGGCTCCTCATGGTGCAGACGAAGGCGAGAATGGGAAAAAATGAGAGAAGAGCTTTGGTCCAGCCCAGAGACTGGTTCATCCTTTGCAGCCTGCTATGTTCAGTTCTAAATTTGACTCGGGCTTTCAGGTCTTTGTGAAGGTATACTTGCCAAGATAAAAGGATAAAGCACATTTCTTCTTAGTTTTATTAGCTTTATTATATTTAAACATACAGTATATGGATCTCTTGCCCTATACCCTGCTCCTGTTAGGGGCAGACATGCTTGCCTCTCAATAAATACCACATATAAAAGAAATTCTGCTTCAGAAAATGAGAACATGTGTAACCAGTATTCCCCATGTCCTTCTTAAAATGTATCATGAGCCATATTTGTACAAAAAAAATGATTTGAGGCCGTCAGTAACCTCAGCATCCATATATATTATTCTGAGGTTCTTCATTGGTCAATTCACTGGGAAAGCATTGAAGGTCTGTGTTAACATTTATTTTTTTTTTTTTTTTTTTTTTTAAGATTTTATTTATTTATTTGAGAGAGAGAATGAGATAGAGAGCATGAGAGGGGATAGGGTCAGAGGACGAAGCAGACTCCCCGCCGAGCAGGGAGCCCGACGCGGGACTCGATCCCGGGACTCCAGGATCACGACCTGAGCCGAAGGCAGTCGCCCAACCAACTGAGCCACCCAGGCGCCCCTGTGTTAACATTTAAATCTTACCCGGGAAGAGCAACACATTAAATTGTGACAATGTTGGCTTGAATGAATTTATTTATTTATTTTAAGATCTTATTTATTTATTTGACAGAGAGAGACACAGCGAGAGAGGGAACACAAACAGGGGGAGTGGGAGAGGGAGAAACAGGCTTCCCATGGAGTGGGGAGCCCACTGCAGGCTAGAACCCAGGACACTGGGATCATGACCTGAGCTGAAGACAGACATTTAACAACTGAGCCACCCAGGCACCTCTGTTGGCTTGAATTTATCAAACTATTTTGGTAGTCATCTAGCTGGGATCTGAGGGGACAAAATAGAAAATTGGCAAGTTTTGATGATGAAGGAGGTTGTGGACAAAGCCCAGAATTGAGAATTCCTGGAGAGCATTGGAGGTGGGTCCAGAACAGAAAGAAGCAGCCTGAAATCAGTGGGTTCTGGGGACAGTGAGAAGGATCTGGAGGATAGGTCCAGAAGGACCCCAATGGAAGTTTTTCCCAACCCTTCAACTGCCTGAAGCAGAGGTTAAAGATCTGGAAAAGGTATTTTTTAAAACATATACAAGGATTTATTTTGAAATCTTTACCAAGTTTACCTTTACCTTTACCAAACCTTTACCAAATGTTCATAGTGGAAAAAAAATGTTCAGAGTGTACTTAATCAGGATCAAAACAACAGAAACCTCAACTAGTAAACATGTTTTAAAATGTGCAAAGAGATGTACACCTGAAACTAATATAACACTGTATGTTAACTATACTGGAATTAAAATAAAAAACTTAAAAAGAAAAATAATAAAATGTATCAAAAGAAAGAATGTTCATGATGGTCCTTGAAATATTGTAAGATCTTGAAACGCCTTAAGAATTATAAAAGTCTAAATAATCATCACTGCAGATTCAAAGATAAATATATTTTACTGTATCTCAAGATTTGGAAATTGGCAATCTCTTACTTTTTTTAATTCAAAGAATATTTATTGAGCCCCTGCTTTTCCAGATACTATGCTAGGTGCCCAGGATAAGGTGATGAACAAGACAGACATAGTCTCTGCCTTCAAGGAACATAAGGTTGACTGGAGGCAATAAACATATGTACTGTGTTTATTAACGTATGTCCAGACAAAATAGTCTGAGCTGGAGAATAATGGGGTGAGGATACTTCTTTGTCAGGTAAGGACTCTTCCACACAGTAACATTTACATTGAGAGATGTAGGATGAACAGGACCCAGCATTATCCACGTTGAGGTAATAGCATGCACAAAAGCCCTGAGTTTGGAAAGAGCAAGGGAATTTGAGGACTAGGTCATCAGTGAAGAGAACAGTACCAAATGAGGCTGGAGAGGGGGTAGGGGCTAGTTTAGTCAGGGCTTCTAGGCCATAGAAAGGCTTTTGGATTACATATGAAGTACAATGGGAAACCATGAAAGGGTAAAAGCAGGGGAGTGCCATGATTCACCTTTTATTTTAAGAAAAGCTCTCTAGGACACCTGGGTGGGTCAGTCGGTTAAGTGTCTGCTTTCGGCTCAGATCATGATCCCAGGGTCCTGGGATAGAGCCCCACATTAGGCTCCCTGCTCAGTGGGGAGTCTGCTTCGCCCTCTGCCCCTCCTCCCCCAACTCATCCACTCGTGCAGGCATGAGCTCTCTCTCAAAAAAAAAAAAAATTCTTTTTTTTTAAAGAAAAGCTCTCTAGTGCCCAGTTAGGAAGCTGTTGAGGAGTCTAAACCAGGGTAACCTGAACTAGGATTACAGCAGAGGAATGGAGGGCAGGTAACACTGATATGACTTGCTGACTGGATGTGGGGGATGGTGCTGAGGAAGACAGGAACATCAGTGTGATGCTTGAGTTCCTGGTTTGAGCATTTTGGTGGGTGCTAACTGAGACTGGGAAGAGCATGAGAGGAGTACATTGTGGTTGGGAATCAGGCATTTAATTTGGACATAATAAGTTACAGGTGTCTGTGCAACATCTAAGAGGGAATATAGAATAGACAGCTGGCTACACAATCTAATGTTAAGAGAAGATTGGACTGGGCATACAAATTTTAGAATTATCTGACAGATACGTTCAAAGCGAAGAGAATGGTGAGATCACCTAAGGAGACCTTATAAAGAGTTGGGCAAGGAGGGCTCACAGATCCCAGGATTAAGAAATCAGGTAGAAACAAGATTTGAGAAGGGATTTATAAGGAAATCCCAGAGAGTGTGAGGGCGGGGAGGCCAATGAGAGTGAGGATTTCAAGAAGGAGAGAGTGGTCAGCTATTGGAAATACCACCAAAAGTTGAATTAGATGGGGAGAGAAAAGGTTTCTTCTTTCAAGTTCTTGCTGAACTTGGTGAGAGACATTTCAATGGAGGGTGGAATGGCAATTCATCAGTAACTAGGACATTTGGTCAACTATCCATAATATCTTCTTCAAACATTTTGCATAAATGAGATTGAAGCTAGGTGCTATCAATCTCTAAGTGGCTCAAGGAAACAGTTGGGAGACCTCAAGATTGAGTTAATATGCTTATGGTTGTATAGCTCTCTGGTTCTTTGTTGCTATAACAGGGACCAAAGCTTCAACGAACATAAATTTCTAGGATGCTTCGGCATTTCCTCATTGTCCAAATATCAATGTCAACCTCAGGCTTAGGAGATAAATATAACTACATTTTTATTTATTGTTATTTGTGAATATGTAGAGCAAACAATTATAATAGCAGGTAATTTTTATGAATACTTAATATGTTCAAGGATCTTTACTATGCTTTTCCCAGGTGTTAAATAATTTATTGCTAGTGTTATTATCAGTTTTCAGGTAAATAAATGAAGGCTTAGTGAAATTACATAACTTGTTCATAAGTGACAAAGTCTGGACATGAAACCATGATTTCCACCACTATATTACACTGCTAAGTTATCAACTCTAAATAAGAGTTGCTTCGGAAAAATGTCTCTTCATGTCTTCTGCCCATTTTTTTAACTCCATTTTTTTGTTTTCTTGGTGTTGAGCTGTGTGAGTTCTTTATATATTTTGGATATTAACCCCTTATCAGATCTATCATTTCAAATATCCTCTCCCTTTCTGTAGGTTGCCTTTTTGTTTTGTTGATGGTTTCCTTTACTGTGCAAAAATTTTGTTGACAGTTTTGCATCTGTGTTCAAGAGAGATTTGCCTGTGATTTTCTTTTCTTGTAATATCATTGTCAAAAAAAAAAATCATTGTCGAGTATGGTGTAATAATTTTGCTGACTTAATGATTTACTCTCTTTGCCTATTCTCTGAAAATTTTTTTAAGTGAAAGTTCAGTGATAATTACTGCTTAAATATTTGGTAAAATTTTCTGATTTAATCCATCTGTACCTTAAGATTATTTGCATGGTAATTTTTTATTGAATTTTTAATGATTATAATAGTGTAAAACTTACTTTTTTTTCTTGTTTATGTTTTAGTAATTGAAATCCCTTTAAGTAATAAAAATTTCTAGAAGATAAGAAATCGCTACTTAAAACTGCAAACAAAGGATCTCTTCAATAATTAGATTAATATTTGTGAGTTCATTTATTTGAAATAAAATTAATTGTTACTAGCTGATTGGAAATAATAGGATAAGTTTGCAAAGTCATATGAGGATTAGGACTATATCTAGATGAAAGAGTTCAAAAGAAATAAGGCATAAAACCAGATGTTTGATATTTAGAATAGCACATACGATTTTAGTATTGCAGTTGCTGCTTTTAGCTATTCATCCAGAAATATCTAAAATCTTGAATTAATTTTAAAATGCTGATCTTAGGGTATTTTGCACATGCAGAATACCAAAGAGGATGGCCTTGGTTTTTTCCTAGAGTGTGTACTGACAACATTTAGACATTGGTATGACAGACTCTTTTATATTTGACTCTTGAGTAAACTTTGATAGCAAATAAATGATTCAATATTATTTGCATATTTAGAAGTCTTAGAATAGCTATTCCAATAATACTGCAATTGTTAAATACACTGAAGGAGCCATTATATTTTTACTTGCAATTTATTTCCATGTTTAGTTATTTCACTATAAAATTAATTTAAGTAATATTTAAGTTTTCCATTATAGGGATTCTATTTACTAAATCTTTTATTGTAATACCTATAAAGTAGTAGTCTATATTTAGAAAGACAAATGATTATGGAGGGTAACACATTGTTAAATCTGATGCCAGTGGTAGGCTCAGGTGAGGTAGGCATGGCGTATATCCATTTTTCTCTTTGAACAGAAGGAAAGATTGCTTTTCACGTGTCTAGTAATCCCTCCAGTAGCAGTGATTGTTCCAGTAACAACATAGTTAAGTTTATAGAAAATGTAATATCAGTTGAGACAAAATATGTAACACTAATATTCAGAAGAGAAAATAGAATTGTGAATAATAAGATTATATTTTAAAAATATAAATCATTGTATATGACACCAAAAGAACAGGTTAGAAGAAAAATAGGTAAATTGGATGACATGCAAATAAAAAAACTGCAGCAAAGGACACAATCAAGAGAGTGAAGGGGTAACCCACAACACGGAAGAAAATATTTGCAAATCATGTCTGAAAAGGGGCAAATATCCAGAATATATAAAGAACTCCTAAAATTCAACAACAGAAAACCAGATTTAAAAATGGGGAAAGGATTTCAATAGATATTTCTCCAAAGAAGATATGCAAATAGATAATAAACATATGAAAAGATGTTCAACATCACTAATCCTTAGGGAAATGAAAATAAAAAACACAATGAGATACCATCTTGCACCCATTAGGATGGTTGCTATTAAAAATACTACTACTACTAATAATGTTGATGAGGATGTGGAGAATTTGGAATTGTTGTGCATTGTTGGTGGGAATATAAAATGGTGCAGCTGCTATGGCAAACAGTATGTTCATTACTCAGAAAATTCAAAATAGAATTTTCATATGATCCAGCAACTCCATTTCTGGGTATGTACCCTAAAGAATTAAAAGCAGGGACTTGAACAGGTATTTGTTCATTCGTGTTTATAGCAGCATTATTCACAATAGTCAAAAGCAACCCAAGTGTCCATCAACAGATGAATGGATAAACAAAACATAGTATATACATACAGTGCAATATTATTCAGCTTTAAAAAGGAAGGAAATTCTGACACATGCTACCACATGGATGAACCTTAGGGACATTATGCTAAGTGAAATAAAGTCACTAAAGGATAAATACTGTATGATTCCGCTCATATGAGGTACCTAGAGTAGTCAAATTCATAGAGACAGAAAGTAAAGTGGTGGTTTCCAGGGGTTGGGGGAGGGAGAAATGGGAAGTTAGTGTTTAATAGTTACAGAATCTCAGTTTTGCAAGATGAGAAGTTATGGATGGTAGTGATGATCACACAATAATATGAAGGTACTTAATGCCACTGAAAAAGATCGTAGATTTTATGTTAGGTGTGTTTTACCAGCATTTAGAAATATATATATATACATATATATATACACACACAAAAATCATTTTAAGTGGTATAGCTTTAAAAAACACATGTTAGGAAGAGAAAATTTAAGGCATAAGAGGCTTTGTGGACACTGATAATTAGGAACTAATCAGAAAATATTTTTGGAGCTTTTTCATACACATTAAGGTATATATTGTGTTATTATGTATCATTACATATATAATCGTATATCCAATTATATAATTATATATATTGTAAAAATCTATTGTGTTCTCTTTGGTGATGAGGGTTTTCTAGAGATCATGATGAGAGGAACCGTATACAAGAAGCTCAGTTCCAATATTTTGTTTTGTTGCAGATCTGTGGCCACTTGTTCACATGGTTTCGAGGCACAATGAGGCATGCTGGCTCTTGGAAACTCTGGCTCTGGGTGGCACTGCTTCTGCTTCCGGCTTCCATTTCCGTGACTGTCAGGGACAAGTCAGGTATCCAGACCGCCTCTTTTGTCCAGTCACTAAATGTTATTTATAGCCTTTCGGTTATTTTTAAAATCATTAAAATAAGTTGTTGGGGTTGAGGAGGCCATAGATTAAATCTACTAGTACAAAATAAATAATTCATTGTTTTTCCCCATTGACCTTTCATGTTGCACATTGAGAATTTCTAAAATTACCTCATTTTCCCCATATATATATATCAGTCTAAATAGACTTTCTTTTCTCTCATTGATGTTTATAAATATAAATTTGTGTGGATAATTCTCTGTGTGTATTTTTCTCCTTTTCCCCTCTGTTATAAGTTATTCAAATTAGAAGTACCTAAGTCTATTGCTAATTAGGTTTAACCAGGAACATACTTAATCTTAATTAGGGAAAAGCAAAAAACAGAATAGGAGATATAAAAAGAAACGTAGTTTAATTATATGTAAGTTCTATAGCATCTCAGATGAAATGAACAAAAGATTAATAGTTGTTAGAGCACTTTTTTGCACTAAATAGATAATATTTATTTGCAATTGTTAAATTATCAACTTCACAAATGTTTCCAAATGGCTTGAAGGCAGTTTGAAACATTTACTCTCACCTCTGATTTTTAAAAATGATTATGTGGCTAATTTGGAAAACTTTTCTTGAACTTTGAGTTGTAAATTACTGATCTAGATGTACTTCTAAGTCAAACTAGACACACTGGAGAAGACATTTGCTAAGCAAAGAGAAACTTCAACTCTCCTATGCAAAGGATCACATAAGATATGTTCTGATGATGGTCACATATGATGATGTATTCTGAAACTCTGAGTCTTATTGTGCTTATTCTTTTGAATATATCTTTAATAAGTTTTGCTAGGCAGGTATAAACACAGCCTGGTAGAGACTTTTGAGTTTGAAGCACACATAGAATCAAAGCAGTCTCTTATAAAGATATAACAAGTCTTAGTCTCTCAGCGTTATGTCTTTATGACTTTTAAATTAATTTGGCAGGAGGTGCATTTCCTAATAATCCACGTGAAAGTTTGAATATTCTACCGCTGTATCAATGATATCCTGAGGCTGTCATATTTTTGGGGGGAAACACTTTCTTCAGTGAGAAATAAATCAGAATTGACTCATGACAAAAGAAAGTCCATAGGTCAAGGAGAGTTCATTCTGATAATGTTGAGCTCTTAATTTCTTTATGTTTCCTCCTTTTAAGAACACTAGTAGGTAATGGGATTTGCAACTTACACAGAGAGGATAGGACTTCTTTGGTTAGAAAGGAAAATGAATCTTTGGTTGAGCAGGACACAGTTCCTAGGGACGTGCTAGTGTATAATAAATGTTCTTAATAATGTTTGAAGGATCTACAATAAATGTAATTCCAATTTTAGTTTGAGCAGAAATCATCTGGGGTATTGATTCCTAAATCCCACTCTGAGATTGTCATTATGCAGGATAGGCTGGGGTGGGATTCAGCAATTTACATTTTTAACAAGCTCCCCAGGTGAATCTAATGCAATGTGTCTGACGAAGACATTGGGAGAAACACTCACTTTTGGAATAATTAATTGACATTTTTTTCTTCTTTTTTTCCTTTTCCTTCTTGGTTATCTTGCATCTTATGCTACCAGATTCCCTTTGTTTTATCTTATTTTATTTTATTTTATGTTATTTTTGCCTCTAGTAACTCTTTTGAAAAAAATTGTGGTAGGAACACTTAACATTAGATCTCCCCTCTTAAGAAATATCTAAGTGTGTAATTCAGTATTGTTGACTATAGGCACAATGTTGCACAGCAGATCTCTAGAACTTAATCATCTTGTGTGACTAAAACTCCCCCATTTTGGGATTCCCCAGGATGTTTTGCTTTTGCAGCTTTGGTATTTCAATTCTTTAATCATGTTATATTGTATGTAGGACTCCTGAAATGCATATATTCTGGTCCAATTAACTGTCCCAAATTGATCTTTCTAAAAGATTTTTCTAAGAAGTATGAATTCAAAATTAATCTGAACTCTAACAAGATACACATAATATGAAGCACTGAGGGAAATTAATACAGACAAAAATGAAGAGTTGATTTTTATCAGGCCGTTTGAGAGAGTGTTCCTGAAGCAACACGTACTGAACGTGCCATGGAAATTGCTTAACTTCAGGTATCGTTCTCATTAATTGAAAATGTCAGCACAGCACTGCCAAGGGATTATTGAAGAATATGACACGCTGGGCATGGCCTGACAGGGAGCTGTTCTTGTGTCTTGTGTCTCTGATTCACAGTGCAAGGTTCCCTTTTTAGTTTCCTCATGTGCAGACCTGCGTGTGTGGTCACTAACCATTTACCGGAGGGAAGTGATTACATCTAAAAATAAGATATAACAAATCTGAGGGAGAGGCTAGGGTTTCAACTCTGGAGTTTGTGGAATTGTCAGCAGTCTACTGTTAAACCTAAATATACGAAGGATAAATTGAGCCTTCTAATTGCTTTATTTTAACTCTATGGTATGCTTAATGATACTTGGGATGTTGTTCCAGTTGGGACGGAATTCAAGAGTAATACAGAAAGATTCAATACAACTTGAATTTTAAAATCTTGAAGCTATTAAGAATTCAGTTATTTCTGGGCGCCTGGGTGGCTCAGTTGGTTAAGCGACTGCCTTCGGCTCAGATCATGATCCTGGAGTCCCTGGATCGAGTCCCGCATCGGGCTCCCTGCTCAGCAGGGAGTCTGCTTCTCCCTCTCCCGCTCCCCCCTCTTGTGCTCTCTCTCTCTCTCTCTCAAATAAACAAATAAAATCTTTAAAAAAAAAAAAAGAATTCAGTTATTTCTTAGTCTTATCAGTTTTACTATTATGTTGAGATTATGAGTTAAGGCATATTTATATATTTTCATATTGCAGGTAATCAATTTGAATGTGGCAGTTCAGCTCAGTTGTCAAAAGAGGGTGGGGAAGAGAACCATATTAAAAATATACATTATGCAGATCTTAAAACTTGTTTTAATCTGTTTCTTAAAACTTTCTGTTATGATAGAAGTTTATATGTTGAAAAATTAAAGGTTCCTCTTTTTGTTCTACTTTACTAAATCTGGTCTAAGGCCAAAGTACTGAGTTACCATCAAAAATAATAAAAACAGCAAACCAGAGTAAGGAAAAGCAGCAAATCCTCCCCCCACCCAGGGGCTCCTGGGTAGCTCAGTAGGTTAAACTCCGACTCATTCATTTTGGCTCAGGTCATGATCTCAGGTTATGAGATGGAGCCCCTCATCAGGCTCTGTGCTGGGTGTGGAGCCTGCTTGAAGTTCTGTCTCTCCCTCTCCCTCTGGTCCGCTCCCCCTCCCCCACCTAAAAAACAAAAAACCAACCTTGATAAAAGGAGAGATAATAGAATGCCATTTCTTTTTCTTATGGTAAAACATCAGGTTAAGTGTCTAGATGGAATTGATTATAAACTTAGGCCCTAGACCATGTGCATATACCTTTTAAAACTAGTTTTCTGTAAATTACAAGGAAAAACTGTTACTCTGAAATTTGGCTTTAATTAATTGACTGTGTACACACTGCACTCTTAAACTCAGAGTAGGAAGTATGCTATCATATAGAGAATTTTATTTTGTGTTTTTAAGAATTCCTCATATTCAATATGGTGCCATATAACTGACAAATATACTTTGTAACTCCTAAATTTTTGAAGTGGAGGAAAGTTCCACAATTATTAAATAAAAATTATAGCTCCTAACCAGGTGTTCTTTGGAGGAATAGCTTGGTATTAAAACAATGACAACAAACCCGCAAGAAGCTGTGAGGATTTTGTGACCTTTTGTGACTTTTTTGTTAAAATAGCTGTGTTCTCATTTCTTTTTTTTTTTCTTGGTCACTTTTCCATATTATTTTTATTATATTTTGGCATGATGACCTTTACCTATATTTGTTAACCAATGTTTTTCTCCTCGCACAGGATACTCTATAATCCTTTATCAGAGGTGTTATCCAAGTACGAAATATACAGGAGGCCTGCAGGGAACCAGGAACAATAACATAAAAAGGCCTGCTTCCCCCTCATCCCAACAGAGAGTCTGTTTTAGCCTTTTTTTTTAAAAAAATGTGAAACACCTAAAGTTTCTTCTTTGCTCTGTTTACGAAAACAGACCAGTACTGCATCTGTGGGAAATTGCTACTCTTCACCTTCCCGATTCTAATCTTGAAGCAAATGCCGTATTATGGGTTTTGTCACTAACAGTAAGGAAAACAATTTTCCTTAATGGATGTTAGAAAAGAAGAGTGATGGGGGTGCCTGGGTGGCTCAGTTGGTTAAGCGTCTGACTCTTGGTCTCATCTCAGGTCTTGATCCACAGTCATGGGTTCGAGCCCCGAGTTGGGGTCCACACCCATAATCTACCCAAATTGGACCTAGCTGCCCTCCTTTCAGCAACCTTCCAATCTGGTGAGCTGCCCAGGTCCTTCAAAACAGGTCAAGAGGAAAGTGGGTCTGACAATCACCGACAACATCTTAGCAGGAATTTGTCAGAAACCTTTGCATTTGCTTTTCAAAAGGTCTGTCGATTAAGGGTCCCCAAGTAGTACATCTTTTGTGGTGAAATTTTAGTAATTACTTTTGAAATATTCCAGAGAACCTTGGGAGTTTCACTGCAGCAGTGATTCTCCTCTGTCTACCTGATAGGATATTTGGATCTTATCAGTAGTTCTTCAAGGTACATGCACATTTACTCAAAAACTGTACTTTATTTTATATTAAAATCTATGTGTCAATATTTATAGAAGTTAACACATCCAACTTGTGATAGCCACATCTACTGCCTTGCCATTTGTATGTGATGGATCTCTAAGATTCATGCATTCAGATTATTATTGTACCTTGAATCTTACCCCCAATTAATTAATGTTTAGTTTTCCTTTGTTTTGTTCAGATTTTCACAATAAAGCACATGTTCTAAATATGTGAAGCTATATTTGATTTTCATAAACTAAAGACTTAAGTGGGGAATTACTTTCATGAACATTGCTGGAAATGTTGAATTCTGTTCATTTCAAAGTGACAGGGTTATTACTTTGACGTCATCATATATTCATTAAGTCTTTGGAAGAATTTAAAAATAAGACATATACTGTTTCCAGCTTGATGGTAGGCCAGCATACCTTCCCCTCATGATGAAAGCATCTTCGTAGGAACTCCCTTTCCACTGTCTTGAGATTTGTTTTGTCAGACATCTGTTGGGCTTTCCCTACATATGTCGTGGAGAATCTAATCTTGTTTATTACCATCATATAGTCATTCAAAGTCATTATAAAAATTTGATCAGAATTTCAGTTGTTTTGTTTTGCAAGAATGATTTTTAGCTTGTTTTCTTACAGATATGCTGTTTTCTTCATGTTGAGGTACACACTAAGGGTCAATAAATCTTAGATGCTCAGTGTAGTGAATTTTTACATATACATTTATACATCTGGGTAACTACCACTCAGATCAAATTATAGAACATTTCCAGAACCCCGAGAAGGCTTTCCTGTATCTGCTTTCAGTTGACATCCCACCAAGGTAACCCATACCTTGACGTAATTTAGTTGTACAGTCTTTTGAATTTCATATAAGTGAGATTATGCAGTCTGTATTCTTTTGGGAATGGTATTCTTTCTATTTAATAATGTATCTGTGATATTGAGGTTGTTGCATGTGTCAGAAGTTTATTCTTTTTTATTGTACAATTTTTCATTGTATATACCACAATTTATTCATTTATTCTTTTGTCAGTGAACATTTGGATTGTTTCCAGTTGTATACTATTATCAATAATGCTACAATGATTATTCTCTTCTAAAAGGGTTATTTACACTCATTTTTTTGGTGCTCATTTTTCTTGGGCTGTTGAATTTCCAAGCCATAGAGTTCATGTATATTTAGCTTTAGTAAACACTGTCAATTTTCTAAAGTGGTTGCACTGATTCCCACTCCTACAAACAATGTGGGAGAGTTCTCTTGCTCCACATTCTCATCAAAACTTGGTGCTGTCAGTTTTTTAAGTTTTAGTCATTTAGAAGTATCTCATTGTGGTTTGACTTTGCATTTCCTTGATTACTAATGATGTTGAATACCTTTTCACATGTGGGTTGGCAATTTGGATCTTCACTTTTGTGAAGTGCTTAAATATTTTGTTCATTTTCAAATAGAACTTTCAATATTTTTCTTTCTAATTTGTGAGAGTTCTTTGTATATTCTGGATATGATACATGATCAGATATATGTATTACAATAGTCTATGGCTCTTTTTCATTCTTTTAATATTGTCCTTTGATTTATAAGTATTTTAATTTTAATGAAGTCTGGTTTATCGGTTTTTTGTAATTGGTGCTTTCTGTGTCCCTTTAAGAAATCTTTGCTTCCTCAAGTTCATGAAGATCTTATGTTTTTCTGTAGTCCTTTATTGTTTTATCTTTCACAGTTAGGTTTGGTATCATCTCTAAGTTATTTCTCTGCACGGTGTGAGGTAAGAGTCAAGGCTCAGTGTTTTCCTGTGTGGAGATCCAGTTCACCCACAAACATTTACTGGAAAGACCATCCTTTTCCCACTGAATTACAGTGGCTCCTTTGTGGTAAATAAGAGGACCACATATGCACAGGTCTGATTTTGGACTTTCTATTCTGTTCCATTGATGTCTTTATATGTGCGCTAATCCCACATTATAAAAATTTCTGGTATCTGATAGTGTAGTGAAGCCTTTCTTCGTTTTTGCCTTTACTATTCTAATTTTTTAGAGTTCCATATAAATTTGAGAATCAGCTTGTCAGTTTCCCATACGCTGTTGGGATTTTAATTGGAATTGTACTGAATCTAGGGATAAAAGGAGAATTGATGTCTTAACAATATTGAGTTTTCCAGTGTAAATACTTGGTTTATCCCTTCAGCTATTTAGGACTTTAATCTCCCTTGGCAGTGTTCTCTAATTTTCAATACAGTGATCTTGATGAGATGCTTGGTTTTTATAAAAATGACTATGATTTTGGGTAAAAATTTGGTAATGTTTACAAAATATCCAATTTTACTATCATTTCAGACTTGCAGTCCTGTTAAGATCTCTGAGATAGGAATTTCCATAGTAGCTAAGTAATCTCTAAAATTATTCAGTACTACAATTTCACATATGTATATTACAACTTTTAAATATGATTAAGTGGCAGTGCTATTAGAATCTGATTAATTTTTCTAGTTACATATATTTAGATGATGCCCTGTCACCACCCCTGAAGTCCATGATACATTTGTTCTGGAGGCAAGGAAGCTTGAGATCAGGGTTTCAGCATAGCCAGGTTCTGGTGAGGGCTCTCCTCCTGGATTCCTTATATGGTAGGGAGTGGAGGAGCTCCTGTTTCTCCATCCCCCTGTAAGGACACCAGTCCCATCAGGAAGGCTCCACTTGTATGTCCTCATCCAAACCTAATTACCTCCCAAAGGCCCCACCTACAAATACCATCGCATTGGGGATCAAAGCTCCAACATATGAACTTTGGGGGGACACATTCAGTCCACAGCAGTCCTCTTCCAATCTAAAGTTTAATATCATCTGGCAAGAAAACCTTAATCAAATCTGTGTTCAAATATAGTATTAGTTCATTTGTTTTAATATTAGAACATATTTTGAATATAAAAATTTAATGATGTTAAAGCTAGATAATTTTCTAATTTCAAAAATGTATAGCAACAATTAGAAAGAGTAATATTGTAATAATAATAATAATTATAGCTAACACAAGTGTTGACTCTGTACCAGGCATATGTAATCCTCACAAACATACTCTGAGGTGGGTAATATTCTTATCCTTGATCTATACAAATTTAGTAAAATGGTTTATTATTTTCATTTTATCTTAAGTTTCTAATTGTATTGTCTGATTCAAACTTATTTGAAAAAATAGATTAAAAATGCAGTGCACATCTTCAATTTTCAATTTTTTTAAATAGAAAGACAGTGTCCTTTACTGAGAACAGAGGGACATCAGTTTACCCAGGACAACAGAGATAAGCTTGAAGTTTCAGGTAAGCATTATAATCCTTTGCAAAGAAGTGTTTGTATGAAATTCTCACCATATGTGTATTATATCGTAAGTGATTTTTTGACATTGTAATTTAAGATGATAACATCAATATGAGAAATTAAAAAGAAAGAAGATAAATGATGTGGAAAAAAGTGTTAAGAGCAGAGTACTATATTAACTAAGAACGGCTCAGCCTCTTGGAGGAAAAAAAAGTTATTTAAAATTATAGAAGTGTTGTATCCATTGTAGAAATTTTGAAAAAAGGAAAGGAAATTTATGAGAAAGTACTCACTACCCAAAGATAGCCAGGAGTCCCATTTTGGTGTACCATTCCTCTTTCTTTCTCTGTCTTCCTTTCTCCTCCCTCTCTTCCTCTCTCACACACATACATGTAATCATTAATACATATATTGAATTTGAAATCAAAGCATTGCCTCACGTCAATATATATTCTTCTAAGGCATGATTTTTTTTTAAAACAAGACTGCTTAAATTTCAATTCAATTGCTGTCATATTTTTAACTTAACTGATTTTCTGTCTTTAAACATCAGAAATGCTACAATGAGCTGCTCTGATTATTTTCTTAGGATAATTGCTAGGTCAAAGAAAATTAATATTTGAGGGGCGCCTGGGTGGCTCAGTTGGTTAAGCGACTGCTTTCGGCTCAGGTCATGATCCTGGAGTCCCTGGATCGAGTCCCGCATCAGGCTCCCTGCTCGGCAGGGAGTCTGCTTCTCCCTCTGACTCTCCTCCCTCTCATGTTCTCTGTCTCTCATTCTCTCTCAAATAAATAAATAAAATCTTTAAAAAAAAATTAATATTTGAGTCTTTTGAAACATATTTCATCCTCCTGTATACATACTAAAAGGAGAAAATTGAAATCAAGTAAGGACAACAAAAAAAGTTCTATTTAAAGATATCAGTATCTTTGTGGGTTTCCTAAATTTAACAAAACTACTGGATTAAATCATTTGTCACATTTTATAGGTTTTGACCTAGGAGAGAGCTTTTCTCTGAGACGTGCATTTTGTGAAGGTGATAAAACCTGTTTCAAATTGGGAAGTGCATTTCTTATTAGAGATACCATGTAAGTAAAATCATTTTTCTTTACATTTTAATAATACTATACAAACTATTTTATAAGGAAATTCCAAATAATTTGTTTAAAAAATAAAAATTTTCTCAATAGTATTGTACTTACTTGAATGCTGTGGTAAGTGAGTTGTTTTTATATTTGTTGTTTTTAATAATCTTTGCAATCTGATCTCATTCTGTGGTATAAATGCCATTCACCAATACAGATACAGGTGTAATCTTTGCAGAATAGTAATTAAATCCATTTTTTAAAATTTTATTTTATTATGTTATGTTAATCACCATACATTACATCATCGGTTTTTGATGTAGTGTTCCATGATTCATTGTTTGCATATAACACCCATTGCTCCATTCAATACGTGCCCTCTTTAATACCCATCACCAGGCTAACCCATCCCCCCACCCCTCCCCTCTAGAACCCTCAGTTTTTTCTCAGAGTCCATAGTCTCCCATGGTTCATCTCCCCCTCCGATTTCCCCCCCTTCATTCTTCCCCTCCTGCTATCCTCCTCTTCTTTTTTTTAACATATAATGTATTGTTTTCTTCAGAGGTACAGATCTGTGATTCAACAGTCTTGCACACTTCACAGCGCTCACCATAGCACATACCCTCCCCAATGTCTATCACCCAGCCACCCCATCCCTCCCACCCCCCACCACTCCAGCAACCCTCAGTTTGTTTCCTGAGATTAAGAATTCCTCACTAGAGGGGCG
>NC_138376.1:51349446-51399895 GCF_054177405.1 Leptonychotes weddellii
GGCGCCTGGGTGGCTCAGTTGGTTAAGCGACTGCCTTCGGCTCAGGTCATGATCCTGGAGTCCCTGGATCGAGTCCCGCATCGGGCTCCCTGCTCGGCAGGGAGCCTGCTTCTCCCTCTGACCCTCCCCCCTCTCATGTGCTCTCTCTCTCATTCTCTCTGTCTCAAATAAATAAATAAAATCTTTAAAAAAAAAAAAACCCTCAGCGTACAACAGGTCTGTGTTTGGCTATTCATATCCGGTAAAGAAAAGTCAATATGTATCTCTTATATAGAGAGATTTAGATGTTTTTTAACTAGTAGTAGATAACTTTAATTAAAGAATTTAAGAACGGCAACAAATTCTGTTCCAAAAATTAAGGTGCATTTTCTTTCCTGCCTTCTTCTTGACAATTTAAACTCCTGTAATCCTGTCCATGTGGCTAAAGGATTGGAGGGAAAACTTTAAAATTCACTGGAACTGAATATAAGAAGATTTAGCAAATTTTAAGTAGTTACCCTGGAAATCTTGCTGTCACATTTAGGCAATGCTATTCCCGTTTGAATATGTGTGATAATAGATATCAGCCACAGCCTGACACTTAGTTTCCAACCTTTAGCTCTAAATCATTGCATGATCCCTGGGCTATCAATGTAAGTAAATTCCCTGGCTCTGCAGAGCAGAACCCTGGTACCTCTACTACAGGAAACTGGAGGGTATCTGGTTAAGCTGACTAGCCAGTGTCAAGTAGCTTGGCTCATCTCCATTTACATTTCACTCATTGAGCCAAGTATGGTAGGATGCTTCTCTTGCATGATGCCATTTTGATTTTTCAATGAGACTGGAGTAAAGTTGCAGCTATTTATGTGTTTGTAAATAGGCTGCCTTGCAGAATCAGTATGGGAAAAGGCACATGCTATTTTGTATGAAAAATGAGGATTCTTGCTGTGCCTGAGGTGATTTTTATAGTTCTGTCATCTTCCAGGTGAGATTCATGAGGGGAGAGATTTAAAGAGCATGTTAGATACTTTTGGGTACCCTCAGTGCCTTGAGCCTGGCTTAATATGGGAATCCCAAGGGCAACTCTTGAAAGGGCCCTTCAGATAAACACTATTATACACTCAAAGGTGACACTGGCTCAAGGAACATTTGAGGGGCTTTATATGTTTTGTTTTATTTTATATTTGTGTCCATTTCTTCATTTCCTTGGAATAGCAAATGAAAGTATTTATTAAAAGATTCTGGGTGGTATGCTACCTAGTTTTTTGGAACTATCTTTTAGAGGAGATTTCCTTGGCTTCTTGTATCTCCAAGTTTCCCTGTCTGTGCAAAAGAAATAATTCATTATTTCTATATATATTGAGAGCTGTATCCTAGATAATCATAACTCTGATTATCTTTAAATTGTGTTTTGGCAATTATCAGGGCAAAGTGGTGAGGTTTGGCACACAAAACATGCACATACTATGGAGCTCCTTATTTTCTTGGTATAGTATAGTTCTTATCTTTCTTTAGTTGCTTCTATAGAAACATGTTTTAAATAAAAATGTCTCAAATAACAAAATAAAAATGTCTTAGTAGTTGAATATTTTAGAAAAGCTGATAAATGTTGAATTCCTGTATACTGTTGATTCTGAAGGGGCAACACTCCCTTTTTTGACTTGCCAATGGGGAAATCATTTGATTTCAAATGTAGCAGGGAAGTTAATTTCCTTGATTTATTATTGAATTCAAGGATAGTAAAGAGCCTTATTTCTTAGGTTCTGTGACTGATAGCTAGTGGCTCGAGAAGGATTCTGAGGCCATATTAGGTTCAGCAGATTAGAATGCTGTGACCCATTAGCAAAAAGTGGGAAGACAGGAGAGTTTATACGTGTTTCCAGTCGGTAGTCTCTCTGACTTAGGATGATTCCTGTGAGTTGGTGTCTTTTGCAACTGAAACAGTTCCTAAGAGTGAGGGGAAATGAGGCTATGTGTGAAAAGATAATCAAAGATAATCAACACAGATTAACTTTAATAAGATTTTATGAGCTTGCATAGTATGGCTAGACACAGTGGCGTAATTGACAGATATGGTCCCCTTAGCTTGTGTTGCAAATAAATAAATCTCCAGTGAAGAGGAATCTTCTCTCTCTCTCTCTCTCTCTTTCATTAAATTAGTTGTTGCTTTCTGGAAGCAAGGGCTATTTAGTTTCACAGCTTTACATGGGAAAAAAAGAGCTGGTAGGAGCTATTTTCATTTGCATTTTATGTTTTTTAAAAAACATCATAACCCTCCATAAGTAGAAAATGCCAAATTATATATTTGTAAGATGGGTAGTGTTTTTTAGGAGTTGTTCAAGTTCTCTGAACCTTAACAGTTCCCTTGGAAATAATCTTAAATGTGGGGAAAGCTGCTTTGCATATTGTAGCATGATCTATACCTTGTCTGTACTAGTGTTGAAAGACTCACTCCATGCTCAGGTCTTTTCTACATGAACCTTTACATTACTTCCAGATTTTTATCATTATAAATAATGCCACAACATCTAGGAAAGTTGTTTTTCTCAGTGTTTAGAATTATTTACATAAGATTGATTTTTCACAGTGGAATTACTAGTTCATTTTTAGACATCTGGATATATACTTCTAATTATGTTTCATCATTGTTTTATCCTTTTATTCTGTATAATACCCAATGTCTTCAGTAGCATTAGACATTATCATTTAAAGATTTTGTCGTTAAGTTTTGTTTTTTTCAACTAAAGGCTTGTAGCAATTACAAATAAAAGCTGTAGCTTACTATATAAGTATTAGGGGTTCCTGAAATATTTCTGTTCTGCTAAAGGGTGAATAAGAGGTAACATTCAATAGTCACTGTAGTGAATGCAGGGTAGTATAGAGCTCCCCCATTTTTAAAAAAGATTTTATGTATTTATTTGTCAGAGAGAGAGAGGCAGACAGAGGGAGAAGCAGGCTCCCCACTGAGCAAGGAGCCAGATGTGGGACTCGATCCCAGGCCACTGGATCATGACCTGAGCCAAAGACAGACGCTTAACCGACTAGTCACCCAGGCATCCCTAGAGCTCCCCCTTTTTATTCAGTAAGCATTTAGTGAGCTCACTATGGACTGGGCACTTTACTAGGCTCTGGGATTACAATGGTGAAAGAATGTGGATCTAGTCTTGCCTTCTGGAACCTGCTGGAGAGACACATGATGCAAGGAAAAACTGCACTTCTCTCTTGACTTGGCCAAGAAGAAAATGAGATGTGTTGCCTTCTGTCATCAAGCATCGGCCATGGGACTCAGTGCCACCACCCCTTCTCTTAGAAAGGCTAAACTTTCTTTAGCATCCCACACAAGGCTGATTTTCAATCTTTCCCTCATAAGGGCTGGTTTTCTAACCCATCTTTCATTTTTATTGTTCTTTGGGACCTCTCCAAGTTCTCAAAACCCAGTTAGATTCTATGGCTCAAAATGATGTTTAGAACTACTGAAACTTCTAATTTCAGGAGGATTACTTCACAATTCCATTAAACTATAGAGAATGACTATTTATGCATCCCTTGGGTTTTCATATGGGCCATCCTATCATTTTGTAGAGAAGAAGTTTCCCATGTAAGGAAAAGTGACTTAATTAAAAAGTTGTCCAGCTGTTTATATGAGATTGAATGACTCTTACACATAATTCTTATGTTATCACTGTATTTCCTTAATTATAGTTTGCCACACCAAAAATGTGAGGTGAATCATTAAGTCATACATTCTTTTTTTAAATATATTTTTAAGGATTTCATTTATTTATTTATTTGTCAGAGAGAGAGAAAGAGAAAGAGAGAGCACAAGCAGGGGGAGCAGCAGGCAGAGGGAGAAGCATGCTCCCTACTGAGCAAGGAGCCCTATGTGGGACTCGATCGCAGGACACTGGGATCATGACCTGAGTTAAGGCAGACACTTAACTAACTGAGCCATTCAGGCATCCCTAAGTCATACATTCTTTTTTATTATTATTATGTTATGTTAATCACCATGCATTACATCATTAGTTTTTGATGTAGTGTTCCATGATTCATTGTTTGTGTATAACACCCAGTGCTCCATGCAGAACGTGCCCTCCTTAATACCCATCACCAGGTTAACCCATCCCCCCACCCCCCTCACCTCTAGAACCCTCAGTTTGTTTTTCAGAGTCCATAGTCTCCCCCTCCGATTTCCCCGCCTTCATTCTTCCCCTCCTGCTATCTTCTTCTTTTTTTTTTAACATATAATGTATTATTTGTTTCAGAGCTGTACCTCTGAAATAAGTCATACATTCTTAAGATGAAAAGAAAACCCTGATAGGTTCACAATTACTGAATTCTTTAATTCATACAATATAACCAAATTACATATATTAGATAGAACAGAATTTTAAGAGAATGATTATGCAGATTTTAAGACTGCATGGAAATATTTACATCCCCAACCCAAGAACCAATCACAAGAATCTGTTATTTTTTTCTGAAACATTTAGGAATGCTGATATATTCCAGTAACAAATTGCTTTGTATAGAAATGGCTACTAAAATGTAATATAATATGAAATATTATTAGTTTAGTATTTCCATTTACCAGTTTTGGAAACATTTAATATTATCATCAAATTTAAAGAAGTTGGGATTTTTGTCCTTCAGATTTCATATAATTCAATAGTGTTTAGGGAATGGTAAAGAGTATCAGTAATTGATCATATGTGTAGAGATTCTACAATATTCATACCTATTTTATTTTATTTTTGTTTTATTTTATTTCATTTGTTTTATTTCAGAAAGAACATTTAACATGCGATCTACCTTCTGAACACATTTTTAAGTGTACAATATATATTTGTTATTGACTATAGGTGCCATGTTATACAGGATGTCTTTAGGGCTTATTTCCCATTTTATTATGGCTAATTGTATGAAATTATCTTATCTTAAAATGTCCTTATGCCAGTTACCTTGAGAGTAGTGAGGTGCCAGTTAAATATACTACTTAGGAGTCATAATAATGCAAATGTCATCATAAAGTAATAATATTAAGGTGTTCTGTTTTGGTAATTACTTGGGCCAACTTGACAGGCATTGATTAATCTACTGTTAGATTATATATTTGATTTTTCTTCCCTCTTCACTCATCTTTTTATTCAATAAATCAAATCTTGTAAGCGATAGCAGAGCTTTTGCTTGGGTGGGAGTTGTAAGTATATATCTGTGGAGTGTGCACTGCAGGTTTTCAGAGTATAGAAAAGAAAGAAGGCACCTACTTCAAGTCATCATTAATCTTATTTGACCCATAAAGTGCTGTGAGGATTAATTAATTATTAACCTTAGGTGGTTGCACATGTATTGCTTCTATAATGGCTATAAACTTAAATTTAAGCATGATCTTAAATTTATAAATTAGCCAGAGAATTGACTATAGTAATGCATGATGTTTTGTTATACTAGTGCTTAAGAATAACTTTTTAAGAACTTGACAGGTTTTTTGTAGATTTATCAGACTCTGTGTTTTGTAAAATAGCACTGGATAGTCTAATCTCCATTCTCAGACACAGAATCAGATAGTGAAATTCAATTTTAATTTCAATGATAAACTTTGAAATGTATGTCAATCAAGGAAGAATAATTGTGTCAGCTAATAAACTATTAATTTATTATCATTTCAATTCCTTCAACTTAACCATGAAGGGTAATCAGAAAATATGCAGGGTAGCCAAGAGGTGCTTATGTTATTTTATGTGACTCACCTAAACTTGGTATACCTTGTCTATTGCCTCATTTTAATTAACACTTACATTTCCTAAAATACATGTGTTCCAGATTAGGTGAAATTTTTATAATTTTAAGCTAAAAGTAATATATTTGAATAATTAATAATTCCTCTCACCATGGCTATATCCATGTAATTTAGAAGCAATCACAAGTTCAGTGAAAATTTCAATTAATATGGACATGCGTGGTAGTGCTGGGCAGAATTATCTGTTTGGTTGAAAACGAGATTGAATTGGCCAGATGTTTTGCAGCAAAGGTATTTCTCATATGTGAACCATCTCCCATCTTAGCTTCTTCTTTCTGCTTCAGAATTTCCCTGCCTCAGCTGTCCTCTCTAGAGGCAACCCTTCTGTTTTAACCCCTTCACTTGTGCTCTTAATCTTCTCCCTGCCAGCCTCCTCTAATACCTAGATCCACCCATGATCCCCTTCGCTCTTCTGTTTTCAGTGTCCCTCTCCACAGTATCCTGGCCTCTTAGTCTACAAATATATACTTAATCCCTTTCTGTTCTAGAAACATTTTCCTTTGACAATCCTTTTTACTCCCAAACTTCCCAAAGGAATAATGTTACTGACTACTTTTACTTCCTCACACATCCCTTAACCCCCTTATATCTCACCAGGGCTTCTTGAACACTGTGGAAATTTCTTTCAAAGTTGCTGGTGACCACTGTCCTGTCTTGAATATCCCTGACCTAAGTATTTCTCTACACTGCCTTTCTGTACCCATTTCTCTCTGTCATATTTCTGCCCGTCATTTTTGCTGATTTGAATCTTATATATCCTAGAAAGTTTAGTACACACCCTACCTTCTAAACACAGTCCTCCCTGATGTCTGCAAGCAAAATTCCTTCTTTTTGAGTGGTTCAATATACTTTTCATGTAATGCTGATCTCATTCTGGCTCAGATAATCTAAATGTTCCCAGGTCTCATTAGTATTAAGTTCAAATGATGTCATATTAACATCAGTGCCTAAATTGTGATGATTCCTACTTTCTACCTGCACAGCTGTAGAACCTCAGCCCCCTCTTAAAAACAACTCTTGTTATTTTGGGAGCCCCAAGAGTGTTGCATATGTGCTCATGTTCAAAAGAAAGTACACTCTTGTCCATGTATTCTAATCTCCTTGTTTATGCACGTCACCCTTGCTTTTACTGGGAGTCCTCTCCATGAAAATGCCCCTTCATGGGCCCTAGCCAACTCCTATTCATGGTTGCTCATCCTCAGCCCTCGGGTACCAGAGTTGCTCTGTGGCTTACAGATGAGTGGGGTGTGTGTTTACGCTCTGAAGGGTGAAGGCATCAGTTCAATGATCCTCTAACTGTCACCTGGATCTCAAGTCTATGCCCAAGGCACAGGGCTGCACAGTGTATTTAACAAATGTAATTCAGTCAACTCCTGGCATTCTTTTTTCTGTGGCACTCAAAAAGATATGGACTAGGCATTCCTCCCTATTATCTTTACATTTCTATCTCTCTTCTAATTTACCCATGATAAGAATATAAAATTCCCTTTGCGGGCGCCTGGGTGGCTCAGTCGATTAGGCATCTGCCTTCAGCTCAGGTCATGATCCCAGGGTCCTGGGATTGAGTCCCGCATCGGGTTCCCTGCTCAACAGTGAGCCTGCTTCTCCCTCTCTCACTCCCCCTGCTTGTGCTCTCCCTCTCTCTCTCTGTCAAATAAATAAATAAAATCTTTAAAAAAATTCCTTTTGTTTATGAGGTATACAGAATAAATATTTTATAATATACTGTCCCTATTATTTCTCAGTTCAGCTCTGATGGCCATGAAAGAAGAAATTCTAACGAAGTATTTCATTTGATTCCCAAATGACACGGAAGACTCACTACATGCCAGACACTGAGGATTTAAAGATAAATAAAGACATGGTCCCTGGTGTTGAGTTATTTATGTCTGGGAAGATAGATATATTGACAATTAGCTGTTATGGAATATAGTAGCAATCTTTAGATGTAGGTATACAGATGAAGAGATGAACAGAGAAAGCCATTTTGAAGGAACTAGGGAAAGCTTCACAGAGGATGTGTAAGGTAGAGGCTTGAAGGGTAAGTACAGATTTGCCAGGTGAGCCAGGGGGCCAGTGTGTGGTAGTTGGAGTATCATTTAAAGGTCAAGATAGTTTGAAGAATGGTGAGAAATCCTGTGTGGTAGTGAACACAGGTGGCAAGAGTATCTGTGGGGTGGAGGAGGCTGAAAATGGAGGCTAAGATGCTGTTCTGAGTGGACTTATGTGCAAGGCTAAGGGGTTTGAACTTTATATAAAAAATAAAGTGAAAGGAGAAAGATTTCAACGATCTGAAGAGAAGCCACAGTATATCAATTATACCTCAATAAAACTGTTTAAAATAAAGTGAAGGTGTGAGAGCAATAGCATTACATTCTAGGAAACAAAGGAAGGAAGGAAGGAAGGAAAGAAGGAAGGAAGGAAAGAAGAAAGAAGAAAGAAAGAAAGAAAGAAAGAAAGAAAGAAGAAAGAAAGAAAGAAAGAAAGAAAGAAAGAAAGAAAGAAAGAAAGAAAGAGAAAGAAAGAAAGAAAGAAAGAAAGAAAAGAAAGAAAGAAAGAAAGAAAGAAAGAAAGAAAGAAAGAAAGAAAGAAAGAAAGAAAAACAGCTGAATATATGCCCCTGGGAAAATCACAGCTTTCAGTTAGGTCCGAAAAATCCTGAGGCAGAAGGCAAGCCCCCAGACTCAGGAAGGACACTTCAGTTTTCAGAGGACCACTTCGGGGTGGGGTCTGACCCAGGATTTATGTTCTTTTTTGGGTGGAGACGTCTGAAAAAATTAGCCTTCCAAGCCTTTCTGAAGAGCAGCCCTAGAGAGGTCCATCCTTGATTTTCATTATCTGAGTGTCATATAGCAGAAGGGCTTGTTTTCAATGGGAAGTTATTTACAATGTCAGGATGAACAAGTGCTAATCATAACAGACATATGATTATCAGAGAGTCATCCAAGCTTTGTTTTCCCATTAACAATCTATCTGTCTGAATTCCCTTAGTAAGCAAGCACAAAAAGGCTAAGATTTCAGAGTCTGTGTCTGTGGAGCTCAAAAATCACCCACCCAGCTTGTGGCGAAGGCATTTCAGACAAACCTTCCAGGCCCTGCTAGCCAAATTGCTTGTAACGTGACAGGTGATGGTGGGTGTCAGCTGGGAAAGAAATGACTTACTATAAACTCCAAGCATCTCTCACTACACTCTCAGGAAATGTAACTTGTATCATATTTCTCTTCCTGGAAGATATTCAGCAAGTCAAAGGCCCCACTGATACTTGTAAACACGGAAGTTCTTCATAAACTCTTCCTCATGCTTATTTAGAATGGAAGCATTAATTTAGAAGCCAGTTCTTGATATTTAAAAATAGATTTTTTCCAGTTAGCCATTTCATTTTAATAGCAAAAAAGTAAATAAAGGTTGGTCTTGCTAAATATGATCTGGAAAACTCACTTCATCCCTACCAAAATAGCCCTTTTAAAAAAAGGGCTTTGCTTCAAGCCTTGTGCTATGAGCTAGTTGAAGAATTACCTTTGGAACTGTTGTAATTAGTAACTAAATTTTTTAAACACTTTGCTATCCAAATATATAGCATGCTTGATTTTGGGAACACCATATACAAAATGAAATTTCTCTAGAATAATTATGTTCTCTTTTCAGTTTATGAGCATTGAAATTATGAAAGCTTTTTACTCTTTACATCTCCTTTTTTTTTACCTTTCACTTCTTGCCTCACATTCCTTATTATTCAGTTAGGTAAAAGAACAAAAAAGAAACTGGCAGTCATGTTTTTTTCTTACTAATCCTCTTTTATTCTGCAGTTTGGTTTTTGTCCTTTATTTTTTCTATACATGAGACAGAGATGTCACTTGCCCTATTACAAACTATGGTCCTTCTAGGAATACTGAACAAATACATCAACTTGAACTTGCTGTACAATGAAATTACCAATTACTTAATATACAAAGATGTAAAGAAATTTATGAGCTTCATTATGGTCTTTATTTTTCTTGACAAGAAACCACCAGGGCCTAGTCATGGAAAATAAATGAGATCCACTCCCTGATTCCATCTCCCCCCTATAAAACAATTTTATCAATAAGTATTTGCACACACTTTAAAGGAGTGAATTATTTTTTGTTTTGTGATTTTTCATGCTTGCAGTGCTCCCCATCTAGAAGGGAGTATGAAAAAGCAGTTTATCCATTTAAGGTAGTTCTTACTGGTTTCTCATTAACTGGACAGGCATTCCTGGCTGTCAGCTGACATCCTTCTGTCCCTGAGAGACCAGACTTCAACTTTATTAAGTTAACTTTGTGTATAGCTATGTTTGACATTGATTTCACACCTCAGGGGATGAATGGGATAGAAGCTTACACTTACACATCCCCATGCCAGGAAAGCATTAATGTAGGATCAGTGCTAAAGGTTCTCCTTCCATAATCATTTGAAATAGTCACATTTATGATAATTATTTTCACTTTTTAAGGAATTGTTGGTCTTCTTTGTCAGGTTACCATTCTATTGATGTTCTTCCTAAGGTATTAAAATCCCAATATATTTTCTCACCAGTAGGATAAACACCAAGGCACTTTTTATCAGAACACTTCATGCTTTTCTTCACATTGCATAATAATTAGTATATATGCTATTCTCATAATTTTTACTACTTCCTGAAAATTGTACTCATTTTTTAAAAAAATCCTTGGTGATAAATCCTAATTTTTCTAAGAAATGATCTCTAAGGAATATAGAAAAAATACTCCTGACTGGTTATCACCTTTGTAGTATGGATATCTTTCTTAAAACCCAACAGATCATAGCCCTCTTTTGAAGATATTACTGTGTAGTTTCAATACATCCCGATCTGTGCTCAAAGTATGATTAAGGGAAGGAACTGTAATGATCTTCCCTTCATGGTTACTGGTTACCTAAAATATGCAAATGTCATAATGAATGCTTTGCTCTGAGCGCCAAGTATAATTTATTGTTGTTGTTAAATATTACCATGATTGTAAACATTTTAACTATTCATTTCTTGATACTAATATTTGATATTTATATTCCCCTTCCCCCATCTCACCTAGTACTCAGAAAAGTAGTTTTTTTCCCTCCCCTAGAGTTGCATAACATTACTTTTAAGTCAGGGCAGTAATGATGAGGGAAATTTTATTCTTAACCCAGAGGATGCAAGCAACTTGATATACTGGAAAAAACTGACCTTGGAATTAGAAGTCCCGAGTTCAAGTTCCATCCTGACCTCTGTCTGGCAGAGTGATGATGGGGGCAATTATTTAACCTCTGTGGCTTTAATTTTTCATTTATGAAATGAGATGGTTGATCTAAATCACTCTAAAAGTTCGCTTCAGCTTTACGACCATAGAACTACAGGAAACTATTAATGTGTGGCTTCTTCATTTGAAACATTTTCAAACACTGGAAGACTTCTGCTGAAGGACACTTTTGATGAAATCTTCCTGAGGCAGCTGTTCAATTTTGCTATAACCTGTAGAGATTTTAAATTTCTTTTTGAAAAAAGAACACTGATTGTGTTTGTTCATGGACTCATTTTGTGTCAAGCTGTTTGATTGACCTGCTTTACATCATATGGAGCTTGATTTTTTTCCTTCTGTTTTCCTGCTGAACGTGATGTGGCATAGTCTTAAAGGCCTTAACTTTAAAGCATTACGTAAATATAGTCTTTTGCACATGCCAGGACTGGTCATATATATCATGGTGGATTTTCCATTAATGGAACAAATTTTTATTTGTGCTTCCTATATGCCAGATACCAGTCTAATGGTTGATTTAGAGCAACAAGTCTGGCAGAGCCCCTATTTTCATGGAAATCACATTCTAGTGGTTGCAGACAGGCAATTCGTGTGTAAACCAATATATATATATATATTTTTTTAAAGTTGGGTAGTTATAAGCCTATGAAGAAAATAAAACAAGGTAATATGTTAGGGAGTAACTGAAGTGAGAACAGCTGTTGACCTTCCAGAAGAAGTGACATTAGAGCTAAGACCTGAATAGCAAGGAGAAGCCATCTAAGTGACAACTTCTGGGAATGACCATCCTGTGTTTTGAGAAAACAGGAAGTACAAAGGCCCAAGACCTCAATGAGCCTGATGTGCTCAAGGAACAGAGTTCGGGTCACCTCGCCTGGAGTATGGGTGTCACACAGAGACTGGAATAGGAGATGACGTGTCAGAGAAGGCAGGGGTCAGAACAGATAAAGCCTTGTGAGCCATGATCAAGGATGTGCACATTTTATTCTAGGAACCAAAGGACATTGTAGGAAGGCTGTAAGTAAGGGAGGGATGTGGTCTGATTTACATTTGAAAAGGGCATCCTACAGGGCTAGCCCGTAATGGAGGGGCAAGAGGGAGAACAAAACCATCACAGGAGTCCTGAGGAAAGAAGGTGGCAGCTTGGACTAGTGAGTGACAGTGAAGCTAAAGAGAAGTAGAGAGAGTTGGGATCTATTTTGGTGGTAGAAACAGTAAGACTTGCTGATGGTTGGATATGATGGAGGAAAATAAAGGAAAGGTAAGATTCAAGAATGACTTTTAGGCTGGAGACGATTGGCCATGCCTTTTATGGAGATGTGGAATTCTGGTAAAGAGATGTGTTGAATGAAGTTCAATTTCAGTTATTTAATTAGAGATGCCTTTAAAATCCAAGTGGAGAGGCCCAGTAGAGAGTTAGGCATGTGAGTTGACAGCACAGGCAAGGAAAATTGTCAAGGTTTGTCTTGGTTCCATCTCCCCTTTGGCATCACCTTTGTTTTTGGAACTTTCTTCTCATACTCCCAGTGCCTTAAGATGATGTTTGTGTTGCCTAGGGATCAGGACAATGACATTTCAGTCTTCTAACTCAGGGGCATTTCCTGCTCTGGATTTATTCCTCCCTCTCTGTGTCTTCTCTGTTAACTTCCTTGCTTTATCACAATCTCATAGATCTCTGTTCTGTTCTTTCCAAGGTGAGAATTAATTATTAGACCATTTGTTAGTATTATGTGACCAGTTTCTAGGGACTATTTTAGTGGTAACAGAGCTTATGTTTTATAAACACAAGCATTTTCCAGAGAGGAAGAAAGCTCTAATAGTAGAGTATTAGGTGTTTTGGCTTGTCAATGAAAGTACTTCATGGTTAGGGAGAATCTCTGCATTCATACCATGTATACAAAAGACAGTGAATGTACAATCATATTTAATAACAATTACACATACACAGAATGATTAAATGTTTTCTTCACCTCATGCCAAGATCTTTCCTGTAATACAGATATGTTTTAGACATCATTATTTTATTTATATTTCTTAAAGACTTAAAATAAATTCTGACCAGCAAAGGATTTTTCATTAATCAAGTGAGAAAGAAGATCTAGAGAATGTGAGCAGTATGCTACGTAGTACAAATACAGCCCATTCTTAAAGTCCTGTGCAGTGAATTCCTTCATGTTTAATAAAATGTTCATTTGTATCCAACTTCATGAGTACAGGGACTAGTACTTTGTAATTAGATATTCTGTTTGAAGCATATGGAGAAAATATCGGGAAAAGTGTATTTTCATTTGAAGTTTCTTTCATCTTGTCCTACTGCTTCAGTGACTGAACCATTCTGAAGGCTTTAGATTGGGAGTTATAGACTTCTGTGACTTTTTACCTCCATAATACAAAAAAAAATAATATTTGTTATTGTTAATTCTCCCTCATTTCTGAACTTGAAGAATAGCAGATTAATTTATAGTTCACTTTAAAGAACAGGATTATTTTTTCTAACCTGAAAATAGTAGTGTTGTTTTACAAATGATCATTAATACAATTTATGCTCACTGTAAAGATTGAGGAAGTAGTGAAAATATAAAGAAGAAAATTTAAAAATCTCTCTTAATTTTAACACTGAGAGGGAAGTACTGTAATGTTAAAATCTTTATGAAATCAGTTTTTTAGCGGGGTCAAATCTCACTGGTTCTCAGAGCTGGACATTGCCTTCTGCCATAGCTATACTATGTTATAAGAAGCCCTACTTCTGATTCTCTGCCACTTCCCTTACAGTTTAATAGTGTTTCTTTCCATTTGATGATGGAACAGAGGGCTGCTATACATAGAGAACATCAGAGAGCAGGTGAAAACTATATTTTAGATTTTTTTCAACACTGAAATAAATTACAAGTTCAAAGGAGTCTAAAATATGTGAATTACAAGGCTTCAGAGACACTCCAGATTATATCTAGAACTAGCGCTCTCAGGGGCTAAGTGTAAAGAGGACTCCGCAAGCAGCAAATTTCCTTTGGCACCTTTGGATAATTTGGAATGACTTTAGTTTGGCTCTCAGTGACTTTTACTTAGTCACATTAAAAAAACTGAATTTAGATTGAACATTTTGTTTATTTGGTATATTTCTACTCTCACCTGTCCATGAATATTTAGGTGACTTTCATTAATGTGAAGAAAAGTAGACAGTGGGAAATAAAGGATTAATTACATGTAAATTTCACTAAACTTTGAGCTCTTCAAATATAGGTTAGTATCAATTTATGTGGATGATTTTTCCATTTACAGCACTGAACTACATACAATGTGTATGAAATGGAGGGAAGGTAGAAAATAACCCAATGATAATTTCTAGCCATATATATATATATGAATTAATTTGGCAAGTAAGGATCAACAATATTTTTCTTAATGGGAATATCACTGAATAAGCAGTGGATAGAATTTCTTATAGGAAATTACACTCCATTCAAAAATATTCAAGCATGGATATCTTATGCATAGCAAGCTGTCATTATATCTCTCTGGTAACAGACCAGTAATCCAATATGGCCTCTTTTATAATAGAAACTTTGGCAAGACCCAGTGAAATTATTCTGTATCACATTAAGTGTGCTTGTGCAGTATAAACAAGAAACATAGTCTATAAGAGCTGATACATTTTATAATATATTGTTTTTAAAATAGAGAAATTTTCCTTCAAAATTTACAATTTTGGCAAGCAAAATCATTTTTGGCTTTGAAAGTAGAGCAAGAATTATTGAAAGGAAAATACAGTAATTATAAGGATTTTTATCCATTATAAACTTAGACTAAGAAAAATCAGTTTTTCTGTAAACATAACTAAATTTACTTCAGTGTATTAAGATTGTATTTATTGTATATTAACATTATTAATATTAATAATATTTTGGTTTATTATTTTTTGTTACAGAAGGAACCTTTCATGAGATATATTTTCAATTTTGAATTAGATTGTAAATTTTTGAAAAATAATTATATTTATGAAATATTATGAATTATTTAAAAATATGAAATAGTAAAAAATTCTATCAAAATTAAGTGCATCTGTTTCATTTGCTAGGTCACTCATTCTTTAACAAACAGTTATAGAGTGCCCTGGTGGCCCTGCACTTGGGCTTTGTGGGTGATACAAAGAAACATGAAATGCTTCCTTGCCTTCAAAAGCTTCCAATCTCATGAAGAGATGTGACAGGTGACTTTATGTCCAAAATCCTAACTAGTAAGAAGAAAGGTGTTTTCATGATTTTTTGCTTTGTCACATCAAGTGTGCCAACATAAGCAGTCACTGTTTTCGCTTCATTTGCACAGTGTTGGTCTGGACAGTGTTTATGAAAAATCTGAGTCGATTGACAAAATGAAACTCTAAACTTTTCAGATAAAAGTCTGAGTAATTTAGCGTCTCTTGAAAAGTAGGATCGGGGCGCCTGGGTGGCTCAGTTGGTTAAGCGACTGCCTTCGGCTCAGGTCATGATCCTGGAGTCCCTGGATCGAGTCCCACGTCGGGCTCCCTGCTCGGCAGGGAGTCTGCTTTGCCCTCTGACCCTATCCCCTCTCATGTGTTCTCTCTCATTCTCTCTCTCAAATAAATAAATAAAATCTTTAAAAAAAAAAAGAAAGAAAAATAGGATCATCTGGCAACACTGGGCCCACATTCCCATAAGGTAACAATTGGCTGGAGCTAATCAGCAGCTGCCCCCTATAGATGGGTTGGGCTCTTATTTTCCCCCAGGTCACACTTGTGACCTCTACATGAGGATGGGTGTCGGTTGCTCTTATTAACTCACTTCCTCCGTTTTGTGTGTGTGTGTGTGTTTAAGATTTTATTTATTTATTTGACAGAGTGAGCACAAGCAGGGGTTAGTGGCAGAGGGAGAGGGAGAAGGTCCCCACTGAGCAGGGAGCCTGATGCGGGGCTCAATCCCAGGACCCCAGGATCATGACCTGAGCAGAAGGCAGACGCCTAACCAACTGAGCCAACCAGGCACCCCTGTTTTGTTTTGTTTTATTTTATAAAAGTCTTAAGAGGAGAGTGAAATTTTCTTATATGCATATTTCTATCCAAGAGGGGAAAACCCAAAGCTAGACTGAGAGGGCCATGTGGTTTTTGTTTTGTATTTTTTTTTTTTAGGTAGTTTATATCTGAATTCAGTCCATTAATTGGCTCATTTAATACTTATTTTTTTTTTATTTGAGAGAGAGAGAGAGAGAAACAGCATGAGAGGGGAGAGGGTCAGAGGGAGAAGCAGGCTCCCCGCTGAGCCGGGAGCCCGATGTGGGACTCGATCCCAGGACTCCGGGACCATGACCTGAGCCAAAGGCAGTCGCTTAACCAACTGAGCCACCCAGGCGCCCTCATTTAATACTTATTGAGTACCCACCTTGTGCAGGCATGGCTTTAGATGCCAGGAACAAGGTGAATAGTATAGACAACCAACCTCAGGAAACTTACGTTCCAGTTTCCTGGCTGGGTCCTATAGGCCTGTGGTTGTGACCCCTGGTTTATATCAATGAGGAAAGGATATCTTCAGTGTTAAAACCTTTAGAAGGATTGAGGGGAATGGAGATTGAGAAGAGGCCAGTAGATTAGCTGATTGGAAATGCTTTTAGAATGCAAGAGAGTTAAGGACTAAGTGGGTAGTAACAATGCAGATATTAAGATATTTGTGTAAGAAGGTTCGTGAATAGATGAGAGGGTGATACAATGATGTAGCAAGGTTGAAGGAAGTTTTGTCTACTTTGTAGCAGGGGGAGGATATGCATCTGTTTCTAAACCAAGATTAAAGGGGCATTGGAGAGGGAGAGGTTAAAGAGTTGAAAGGACTTGTAACCTTCTAAAATGCAAAATTGACTGTAGAAAGGGAGTTGGAACAAAGAGAAAGAAAGATTACAATACATTCTTTGAATACAAAAAGCAGTTGGAAGATGTTAGAACCTATGTATTGCTGGGCTGGCTAGTGAGATGTGGGCCAGTTGACTTCAGTGGACACCTGAGAGACTTATCACTTGGGGGAACCAGCCTCTGCAGAAACTGGTGAGGGATGTGTGTGTGGGTGTAGTGTACCTCCTTTTTCCTCCTACAACCAGACAAAAGGTGAGAGGTTTATTAGACTTATTATTGAGAGAAATTGAGCCAGAGAGCCTCCAGATGCAAGGTAAGCAGGATAGTGAAGGCAGGAAAGAGGCATGGCACCAAAAACAGAGGGATGAAACAAAATTCTGTACCGAACTGTAAGACCCCCACATACCCGCTTCTGCTTCTAGAATGCCTGCATCCAGGTGAATACTCTTTACCAAGTAGGACATAGAAAGATTCTTCTTTGGAGAAACTGAATGTCCTTAGAAAACTAATCTTTCTACATTCACATTTGAGGGACTTGCAGTGAAATCCGCCAACTGATCATGCTATGCAGTGAAGTTGTTCATTGACACACTGTGACACATACATGAAGCTTGCAATCAAAGTTCAGTGCTTCTTCCTTAATTACATATGGATTATAAAAAACCATCAGAAATTAGAGTGTAGCTTCCAGCATGGAAGAGAGAGGCCAAACTATCAAACAGGAAACACTAATCTGGATGAAATGAAGATATTCAAGGATGCAGAGAGAAACATTAAAAAACCCACCTAATTGATTATATCAGGGATTTAAAAATATTGCATTCAGGATAATTTTTAAAAGAGAACAAAAGAGAATCCTGGTAATAAGAAAATAACAAAAATTGGTGTTGCATAGATGGATTGGAAAATAAATCAAGGAAATATCCCAGAAAGTAGAATAGTAGAATAGATTGTTAAGAGACTATGGACTCTGAAAAACAAACTGAGGGTTCTAGAGGGGAGGGGGATGGGAGGATGGGTGAGCCTGGTGATGGGTATTAAAGAGGGCACGTTCTGCATGGAGTACTGGGTGTTATATGCAAACAATGAATCATGGAACACTACATCAAAAACTAATGAGGTAATATATGGTGATTAACATAACATAATAAAAAAATGAAAAAAAAAAAAGGTGTTAAATGGTTGTCTAAAAAACAAGTTTCCGAAAGAGAAGATAAGAGAAGATTGTATAAAAAAATAATAAAAACTTACAAAAAAATTTTTTCAGTAATGTGCAATTCATATTCAAAGATGTGTTTAATACAATGAGTGGAAGCAAAATCCCAGGAAATAGTATTGTCAAATTCCAGAACACTTGAAATAAAGATATGATCCTGAAAGCATGAAGGTGGAGAGTGGGGAAAAGGAGACAGGAAATTAGAAGAAAGATGGAGACACAAATTACTGCATGTGGGGGTGGAGTGGGGACCTGCTGTGTGTGTTGAGGTTTCCTTTTTAAAAGGAGTTTGGATGCAACTAACTAGTTCAAAATGGTCATTTGGATGTTTGTGTTTTGGCATCACCTCTCAACTATACTTGTGCTCACCTTGAGGTTTATAGGTGGTCCCAAAGAGAAATGGCAGGCATCAAAGCCACATTGTTTTGTTATCTATTTATTTATTTGAGTACACAGGAAGGTTTTTGTTTGTTTATTTTTTATGTAAGCTCTACACCCAGTGTGTGACTCAAACTCACAACCATGAGATCAAGACTCCCATGCTTCACCAGCTGATAAACCAGGTGCCCCCACAAGAGTTTTTATTATACTATTTTTATGTGGTTCAAAAATTACATAAGAAAAATTTTTTGAAATTGTATAGATAATAAAGGGGATATACAGATACATTTTAGCACATACAGGGGCTTGAGGCTATTTTATATAGTCATTCACTTTATTGTCTGGTATGGAGAAGGGGGTCAGTTTAATAACATAAAACAAAATGGAAAAAAAACATTACTCTGAAGTCCTTCTTACTGGTCAAGGTACTACTTCCACCCTGGCTTCTTGACTGCCCATCCAGCTCTTTTACACATACAAGGTCTTACACTTTTCCAATGAGGATTTGTTATTAATTCAGCCATGATTCAGGATCCCAGGTTGGGGATCACCATGTACCCAGGTCCCCCTTCACCAACCTGGGAGAAGGATGGAAGACAAAGTAGAGGTAGGGGGAGCCAGTTCGGATCTTCCCAGGAGATGTGCCTTCTGCCCCGTGGTTGTCCCAGGCTGACATTCAGGCTATGGGGCAGAAGGACTTGTCCACACGCCAGTACCATCCACACATGGAGACATCACCTCTTTTAGCAGTGGAGGTCTGCTGTTCTGCCAGCTGTTCCTGGTTTGGTTCTGGTTGGGGAAGCAGCAGTCAAAAGAGACAGTCTGGTAGTTCCTGATTTTGGACTTGGTGTGTTCCACCATGGTGCGGACTCCTAAAGACTCCCCTGAAGCAGCTGGCAGCTCACTGTGACTCTCAGCAAAGACGCCAGAGTCAGACCGGAAGTGGAATTAGCATTCTGTTTGCTTTTTAATGAACAATGTTACTTAAAGCAGTACAGTAATGGTCATTGTGAAATTTAGTTTATTAAGGGTGACTCTATAGAGAAAATTCCGTTTTAGAGACTGTTTTATTGTGATGGGAAAGAAATATCGTGTTACAAAGAACTTCATACCTAGATTTTCTTTCCTCACCATCCTCAGTGTTCTCACAATAATTCTTTGTTTTCCTTCCCCAGTAAGATATTTCCCAAAGGCCTTCCTGATGAGTATGCCATAGCAGCTATGTTTCGAGTACGAAGAAGCACCAAAAAGGAACGGTGGTTCCTGTGGCAGGTTTTAAACCAACAGAATATACCACAGGTCAGGAACCATAGAGTTGTGCTGATTAGTTTTCTCCTATGTGGTTATGCCAGGTGAATCTTGGCATGGTATGAAGGAATTTTCTTTTAGAGGAATCATTAACAGGGACATGCAAGTATTCTCATAGTTAGGATGATCTTGCTGAGATCTGTAATATGATTCATATTTTCTCTAAAGACACTCAAACGACCCTTCTTTCAAAACTGCTTCATTGACACTAAGTCCACTTCACTAATAACTTCTTTATATCCTATCATTCCTGATATGTATTATTTTTAAATCAGTCATTCATTGTTTCATTTGAAAGTCTGTAGTGAGTGAAGAGGTGGGATATAAATATTGATTCCATCAATAAAAAGTTAATGAACACATGCCACATGTGAGTTAGTGACCAAGAGAAGAGATTTTTAAAAGTGTAATTCCTTTCTTAGGGAGCATAAGGTCTAAGGGGATGGCATCTAGGAGAACAATATACTAGAGCATAATCACAGTGTGAAAGATACAGTGGTAGAGGTAAGCTCAGAGTTGAGTGGGGACTATTGGAGCATAGAAAGGGAAGCTTCCTAAAATGGGGCACAGGGAGAAGGAACCCAGGAATACTTGTGCAAGAGATGACATGGGCAGAAAGGTGAGTGTGCAAGGACTCCAGGTGGGGAGGAGATGAACCTCAGTATTACTTACTGGCACTTTACATTTGTGTTTATTTCTGTACATATCCACTGAGATGTTTTTCATTTCACTGGTCTTTTAATCTGTTAATACAGTCACAATTTTATGATGGAAAGATGAACTGAACTAAGAGTATATCCTTTATGAAAAGGCATTTTCTCTGCACCATGCAAATCATCAAAGTTTCAAGAAGTCGATCTCAGTTTCCATGCTAAGAGAAGTGATCCTATTCTTATTCTTTTTAAATTAAGTAACATTTAATTCTTGAATTACTCATACAGAATTGTGTATATATATATATATACTTAGATATACCCATACATATAAATATATACCCTCAGATGTTCTCTCAAGAAAGAAACATGTTACATTCACCAGAATGCCCCATGTTTAAAACATTTTTGTAGCTGGATATTTGCTGTTCTTTTGTATTAACAAACCTGGTAGACACAGATATCATCTAAAACATTTTGCTAAGTGCCTCAATTATACCAACATGTATCTCTAATTTTTAATTTGTGTGCTTTAGTAATTTTGAACACTGGTTTTAAAACATTTTTGCTGATTTGCATTTTTGCAGGTTTCTATAGTAGTTGATGGTGGAAAGAAGGTGGTGGAATTTACGTTCCGAGCTCCTGAGGGAGATGTGTTGAACTACATTTTTAAAAATCGAGAACTCCGTCCTTTGTTTGATCGTCAATGGCATAAACTTGGCATTGGTTTACAATCCCGGGGCATTTCACTCTATATGGATTGTAATTTAATTGCAAGCCGGCATATAGATGAAAAGGACACTGTGGACCTTCGTGGAAGGACTGTTATTGCTGCACGAGCTTCCGATGGCAAGCCTGTGGACGTGAGTTGTGATGTTGGTTATGAAATAGAACTAGAAAAGTTTCTAAATTAGATACCTTATTAAAACCTTCTTCCTTTAATTACTATGTAATACATTCCCTTCTCAACACTGTTTAAATTAGCCATCAGATGTGTGAAGCATAGCTATGTATTTCCAACTGTATTTTCACATATATTATCTTCTTTCTATTTTCTTCAGCATGTGAATTTAAAAGAACTAGGTCATGCCTTAAAAAATAAGATTATTACAATTAAATTCTTGTAAAAATGCACCACATGATACAAATAGTCAGCTTGAATAAGCTTATATGTTTTGAATAGAAAAGACTGGGAAAAGATGAACTTTAAATTAAATGGTCCCAAATTATCTGATGTTTCCACTCAAGAACAATAGACTGTTTACTCATCCTCAGAATAGCAGCAGTTTTGTATTGCAGACTATTTCTCAAAAGCCTATAATTGCTTTTAAGGTTCTACTGGACTGAAACATAACTACTAATTGTGTCAGTAGGTCATTTGGATGAGAACAAATGGCTAACAATACCCTTTCAGATAAAAAGGTTCTTTAAAAATCATATTTGGTGTTCAGGTGATAATAGATTTATTATTGATTTCCCTAGAGAAGAAGGCCTATAATCCTAAAAAAAAAAAAAAAATCCTAAAATAGTGAGATATCTCTAAATTTCATGACTTCAGACTTTCTTATAGGTAGAATGATGAGAAAACCCATAAAATTTACCTGAATCCAGGTCACCAGTAGGAATTGCTAATGCATGTTCAATTTTTTTTTCAAAAGTACAATTCTGTACAAATACATATTGGGCAGTGTATTTTTTCTAAATGCCCCTGTGGAAGGATTCATGATAGATAGATGATTAATAGATGGATAAATATAGTATAGGTATAAATATATATTCAATAAAATATTTTAAACTATTTTCTCTTAGAAACAATGAACAAATCAGTGAGAATGCCATAACTAGAGCTCAGTGATGATCAGCAAAATAGGCCAGAGTAGGAAAAACCAATCATGGAGGCAAGACATCATGGCACTGTGGAGAGTGAGCTGGTTTGGGGATCAGACAGACATGGTTGTAAATCCTAGCTCATCTACTTAACTGTAATTATCTGCTAATTTATCTTGTTAGCTGTTAATTTATCTGAGTCTCAGTATCCTCAGTTAAAAAGTAGTGTTGGTAGTTACCTACTTACAGTTGTATAGAGTATGTGCAGTAATGCCTAGTATGTGGTTAGTTCCCTGTATATTCATTTATTTATTCAGGACCAAACACTCCATCAACCTTGGCCTGAGAGAATGGGGAAAAAAAAAAAGTTAGAGTTTATTCCAACTAATGTATTTTTATTTTAAGTTTAATGCTTCTCTTTTCTCAGAGCTCTTGAAGGCTAATGGAAGAATCAAAGTCTATATGGGTAAATGGAGGCTGCCAATAATAATAACAGTATTAATTATAACACAACAATACTAGACAAACCTTTCAGAAAGTTCTCTCCAAAGGCAAGGGAAGACGTGGAGACCAGCGGTTAGAGCAACAGAGATGTAACTTTCAGCAGTAGGTGGAGTGTAGGTAGACAGGGAGTCAATTCAGGGAATTCTAACAACAGTATGAGGGAGTGGCACCTGCTGCAAGTACTAAAGTTTGGGACTGGAGTTTGGAATTGGAACCTCTTATAAGACTAGTGAGAGCAAATTGGGCTCTCTTTCAAGGACTGAAAGAACTAAGCACATACTGAAATAAATTCAGAACCTTTGTGGGGAGATGGCAATGAGAGAGAAATTACTTATTGCAAGAGCAGGGTCCAGGCTCAGAGCTCACCCTCTGAAGGTTGAGGGCTGTGTCCTGTGTCTCATTAACTTCTCACCCAAGAAAAGAATTGAACCCAGAACCCAGGGCTGAAACATATCAAGCATGTCCTCTAAAAAGACACAATGTAAAAATTATAGTGTTACAATCGTTTCATAGTTTAGTGAGGCATCCTACTTTATTTCAGGGTAAAATTAAAGCCATAACCAAAATGAGGAGACAGAGGAATATGTTCCAAATGAAAGAACAGAACAAAATGACAGCAAGAGACCTAAATGAAATGGAGATAAGTAATATGCCTGATAGAGAATTTGAAATAATGGTGATAAAGATAAAGATACTCACTGGGCTTGAGAAAAAAGTGGAAAACCTCAGTGAGACCCTTAACAAAGAGATAGAAAACATAAAAAAGAATGAATCAGAGATGAAGAGCTCAATAACTTAAATTAAAAATACATTAGTTGGAATAAACTCTAACTAGAGGAAGTAAAAGAAAGGATCAGTGACCTAGAGGACAGAGTAATGGAAAGCAATCAAACTGAACAAGAGAGAGAAAAAACAATAATAATAAAAAATAAAAATAGACTTAGGGAACTCAGTAACATCATCAAGCATAATGATATTCACATGATAGGGATTCCAGAAGAGGGAGAGAGAGAAAAGGGGACAAGAAATTTATTTGAAGAAATAATAGCTGAAAATATCCTGAATCTGGGGAAAGAAACAGAAATCCAGATCAAGGAGACACAGAGAGCCCCCAGCAAAGTCAACCCAAGGAGGTCCACACCAAGACACATCATAATTAAAATGGCAAAAAGTAGTGATAATGAGAGAATTTTAAAAGCAGCCAGAGAAAATAGTTACATACAAGGGAAACCCCATAAGGCTGTCAGCTGATTTTTCAGCAGAAACTTTGCAGGCTAGAAGAGAGTGGCATGATATATATATTCAAAGTGTGGAAGGAAAAAACCTGCAGCCAAGAATATGCTATTGAGCAGGCTATCATTCAAACTAGAAGGAGAGATAAAGAGTTTCCTAAACAAACAAAAGTTAAAGGAATTCTTGACCACAAAACCAGCCCTACAAGAGATGATGAATGGAAAGGAAAGAGCATAAGTAGGAGTAGGAAAAGTAGGAAACACAAAAGCAGTAAAATCAATTATATCTATGAAAATCAGTCAAGGGATTCACAAAATAAAAGGATGTAAAGTATAATACCATATACCTAAAAAGTGAGGGAGAAAAGAGTAAAGAATGGGTTCAAACATAAACAACCATCAACTTAATATAGATTGTTATATGCATAATATGTTATATACAAACCTAATAGAACCACAAACCACAAATCAAAAACCACTAATAGATATGCAAAAAATGAAGAGAAAGGAATCCATGTATATCACTAAAGAAAGCCAGCAAACTGAGAGAGAATAAAGCAAGAGAAGAAAGGAACAGAGAAGAACTACAAAAACAATCATAAAACAAGTAACAAAATGCAGATAAAGACATTACAAAAGAAGAGATCAAGGTAATGCTCATTTCAGACCTAAAGACACGTGCATATTGAAAGCGGGAAGGAATGGAAAAATATTTATTATGCAAACAGAAGTGAAAAAAAAGATAGCAATATTTATATCAGACAAATTAGATTTTAAAACAAAGAATGTAACAAGAGACAAAGGACACTATATAATTATAAAAGGAACAATCCAACAAGAAGATATAACAACTGTAAATATTTATGCACCCAAATATGGGAGATCCTAAATACATAAAGCAGCTCATCACAAATATAAAGGAAGTAATTGCTAGTAATACAGTAATAATAGGGAATGTTAATGCCCCACTTTCTGTTTGGATGAATAGATCATCCAAACAGAAAATTAACAAGGCTTTGAATGACACATTGGACCTGATAAATCTAACAGATATATTCAGAACATTCCATCCTAAAATAGCAGAATACACATTTTTTTCAAGTGCACATGGAACATTCTCCAAAATAGATCACATATTAGGCCACAAAACAAATCTCAGCAAATTAAAAAAGATCAAAATCATACCATACATCTTTTCCTACCACAGTGCTATGAAACTAGAAATCAACCACAAGAAAAAATGTGGAAAAACACAAATACATGAAGGTTAAATAACATGCTACTGAAAAATGAATGGGTCAACCAAAAAGTCAAAGAGAAAATTAAAAAATACATGGAGACAAATTAAAATGAAACACAACAGTCTAAAATCTTTGCAATGCAGCAAAGCAGTTCTAAGAGGGAAGTTTATAGCAGTGCAGGCCTATCTCAAGAAGCAAGAAAAATCTTAAATAAACAACCGAACCTTACACCTAAAGGAGCTAGAAAAAGAGCAAACAAAAACCAAAAGCAGCAGAAGGAAGAAAATAATAAATATTAGAGCAGAAATACATGAAATAGAAACAAAAACAAAAACAAAACAATAGAACAGATCGATGAAACCAGGAGCCAGTTCTTGGAAAAGATCAACAGAATTGATAAACTTCTAGCCAGACTCATAAAAAAGAGAGAGACAGAGAGAGAGAGAGGACTCAAATAAACAAAATCAAATGAAAAAGGAGAAATAAAAACTGACAGCACAGAAATACAAACGATTTTAAGAGAATATTATGAAGAATCATATGCCACAAATTGGACAACCTGGACAAAATCAATAAATTCCTAGAAACCTATAACTCCCAAAACTGAATTAGGAATAGAAAATTTGAATAGACCAATTATTAGCAATGAAATTGAAACAGTTATCAAGAAACTACCCCCCAAAAAGTCCAGGCCCAGACTGCTTCACAGGTGAATTCTACCAAGCATTTAAAGAGTTAATACTGTCTCTTCTGTAACTATGGCAAGAAACGAAAGAGGAAAGAAATCTTCCAAATTCATTCTATGAAAGCATTACCCTAAAACCAAAAGCAGATAAAGACATTACAAAAGAAGAGATCAAGGTAATGCTGGCCTCAGAGAACAAGTTTGGAAGTTTTCCTTCCATTTCTATTTTTTGAAACAGCTTCAGTAGAATAGGTATTATTTCTTATTTAAATGTTCGGTAGAATTCCCCTGGGAAGCCATCTGGCCCTGGACTCTTGTTTTTTGGGAGGTTTTTGATTACTGTTTCAATTTCCTTGCTGGTTATTGGTCTGTTCAGATTTTCTACCTCTTCCTGTTTCAGTCTTGGTAGTTTATAAGTTTCCAGAAATGGACCATCAACTCTATAGTCAACTAATCTTTGACAAAGCAGGAAAGAATATCCAATGGAAAAAAGACAGTCTCTTCAATAAATGGTGCTTGGAAAATTTGACAGCCACATGCAGAAGAATGAAACTGGACCATTCTCTTAAACCAAACAAAAAGATAAACTCAAAATGGATGAAAGACCTAAATGTGAGACAGGAATCCATCAAAATCCTAGAGGAAAACACAGGCAGTAACCTCTTTGACCTCAGTCAAAGCAACTTCTTGCAAGACACATCTCTAAAGGTAAGGGAAACAAGAGCAAAAATGAACTATTGGGACTTCATCAAAATAAGAAGCTTCTGCACAGCAAAGGAACAGTCAACAAAACTGAAAGGCAACCTATGGAATGGGAGAAGATATTTGCAAATGACATAACAGATAAAGGGCCAGTTATCCAAGATCTATAAAGAACTTATCAAACTCAACACCCAAAAAACAAATAATCCAATCAAGAAATGGGCAGAAGACATGAGCAGACACTTCTCCAAAGAAGACATCCAAGTGGCCAACAGACACATGAAAAAATGCTCCACATCACTTGCCATCAGGGAAATACAAATCAAAACCACAATGAGATACCACCTTATACCAGCTAGAATGGCTAAAATTAACAAGACAGGGAACAACAAATGTTGGTGAGGATGTGAAGAAAGGGGAACCCTCTTACACTGTTAGTGGGAATGCAAGCTGGTACAGCCACTCTAGAAAACAGTATGGAGGTTCCTCAAGACGTTAAAAACAGAGCTACTCTATGACCCAGGAATTGCACCACTGGGTATTTACCCCAAAGATACAGATACAGTGAAAAGAAGGGGCACATGCATCCTAATGTTCATAGCAGCAATGTCCACAATAGCCAAACTGTGGAGGGAGCTAAGATGTCCTTCAACAGATGAATGGATAAAGATGTGGTTCATATATACAATGGAATATTACTCAGCCATCAGAAAGGATGAATACCTACCATTTACATCAACATGGATGAAACTGGAGGGTATTATGCTAAGTGAAATAAGTCAATCAGAGAAAGACAATTTTCATATGGTTTCACTCGTATGTGGAATATAAGGAATAGCACGGAGGATCATAGGGGAAGGGAGGGAAAACTGAATGGGAAGAAATCAGAGAGGGAAACAAACTGAGGGTTGCAGAAAGGGAGGTGGGGGGGATGGGGTAAGTGGGTGATAGGCATTAAGGAGGGCACATGATGTGATGAGCACTGGGTGTTATATGCAACTAATGAATCATTGAACACTACATCAAAAACTAATGATGTACATGTTGGCTAATTGAATTTAAATTTAAAAAATTAAAAAAAAGAGAACTACAGGCCAATATCTCTGATGAACATAAATAGAAAAATCCTCAAAATCATTCACCACAATCAAGTGGGATTTATACCTGGGATACAAGGGTGGTTCAATATTTGCAAATCAATCAATGTGATACATCACATCAACAATAGAAAAGATAAAAAACATGATCATTTTAATAGATGCAGAAAAAGCATTTGGCAAAGTACAACATCCGTTCATGATAAAAACCCTCAACAAAGTACGTTTAGAAGGAACATACCTCAACATAATAAAGGCCATATATGACAAACTCACCTTGTACTTCATGCTTAATGGTGAAAAACTGAGAGCTTTTCCTCTAATCTCAGGAACAACACAAAGCTGTCTACTCTCACCACTTTTATCAACAGTTCTGGAAGTCCTAGCCACAGCAATCAGACAAGAAAAAAGAATAAAAGGCATCCAAATTGGTAAGGAAGAAGTAAAACATTCACTATTTGCAGATGACATGATACTCCATATAGAAAACCCCAACCACTCCACCAAGAATCTGCTAGAACTGATAAATGAATTCAGTATGGTTACAGGATACAAAATAGATATAGAAATCCGTTGCATTTCTGTATGTAAATAATGAAGTAGCCGACAGAGAAATTAAGAAAACAACCCCATTTACAATGGCACCAAAATAATAAAATTCCTAGGAATCAACTTAAGCAAGAAGGTGAAAGACCTGAACTCTGAAGACTATAAAACATTGATGAAAGAAATTGAAGATGATCCAAATGAATGGAAAGATATTCCATGGTCATGGATTGGGAGAACACATATTTTTAAAATTTCCATACTACCGAAAGCAATCTGCAGATTTAATGCAATCCCTGTCAAAATACCAATAACATTTTTAACAGAACTAGAACAAATAATCTTAAAATTTGTGTGGAAACACAAAAGTCCCTGACTACCCAAAACAATCCTGAAAAAGAAGAACAAAACTGGAGGTTATCACAATCCCAGGTTTCAAGATATACTACAAAGCTGTAGTAATAAAAAAAGTTTGGTACTGGCACAAAAACAGAGACATAGATCAATAGAATAGAATAGAAAGCCCAGAAATAAACTCACAGTTATATGGGCAATTAATCTTCAACAAAGAGGCAAGAATATGCAATGAGAAAAAGACAACCTCTTCAACAAATGGTGTTGGGAAAACTGGACAGCCACAGGCAAAAGAATGAAATTGAACCACTTTCTTAAACCATACATAAAAATAAGCTAAAAATGGATTAGGATCTAAATGTGAGACCTGAAACAATAAAAATCCTAGAAGAGAGCATAGGCAGTAATTTCTTCTTCTGTAGCAACTTTTTTCTAGATAGGTCTTCTGAGGAGAGAGAAACAGAAGCAAAAATAAACTATTGGGATTTCATAAAAAAAAAAAAAGCTTTTGCACAGCAAAGGAAACCATCAACAAAACTCAAAGACAGCCTACTAAATGTGAGTAGATATTTGCAAATGACATATCTGATAAAGGTTAGTATCCAAAATATATAAAGAACTTATCAGACTCAACACCCAAAAACCAAATAATCCAATTTAAAAAAAATGGGCAGAAGACACGAACAGACTTTTCTCCAAAGAAGACATACAGATGGCCAACAGACACATGAAAATTTGCTCAACAGCACTCATCATCAGGGAAATGCAAATCAAAACTACAATGCGATATCACTTCACACCTGTCAGAATCACTAAATTAAAAAAACACAAGAAACCACATGTGTTGGTGAGGATGCCAAGAAAAAGGAACCCCTGTACACTGTTGGTGGAAATGCAAACTCATGCAGCCACTGAGGAAAACAGTATGGAGGTTCTTTAAAAAATTAAGGGAACTAATATATATGTACGTAACTAATATATAATATATATAATTATTTTATAATATATAGTATATATTATAAATTATATTTATATATAATATACATATATTATATAGGAACTATATATATAATGAAATATTACTCAGCCATAAAAAAGAATGAAATCTTGGCATTCACTACAACATGGATGGATCTAGAGAGTATAATGCCAAGTGGAATAAGTCAGTCAGAGGAAGACAAATACCATATGATCTTACTCATATGTAAAATTTAAGAAACAAAACAAATAAAGAAAAAAAGAGACAAACTAAGAAACAGACTCTTAACTATAGAGAAGAAACAGATAGTTATCAGAGGCGAGGTGGGTTGGTGATAAGTGAAATAGGTGAAGGGCATTAATAGTACATTTATCATGATGAACATTGAGTAAGGTATAGAATTGTTGAATTACTATATTGTACATCTGAAACTAATACAACACTGTATGTTAACTATACTAGAATTAAATTTTAAAAAAATAAATGAAAAAAAGACAAAAATTAAAAAAATTAAAGCCATATTATGATGCAGCTTATTTATGAGATAGTGTTTGAGTTAAGCAAATAAAATACATATTTTATTCTATAAAGATTCTTGGTCCTACTAAAAGTTTAAGTAGACTAATTTTTCATCATCTCCATGCAAGCTCTATGATTCATAAGATCTGTTGTAATGCGAAAATGTTTTACTCTGGATGTATGTTATTGAAAAAAATTCTAATAATTTATTTTATGTATACTACCTAGTTACTTTTGTGAGAAAGAAATAGGTGACAAAACTGATAAAAAGGATTTTTTTAAACAAATTCTGTATGACAAGAGCCAGTATAGACTTAGCCCTAAACATTGTCCTCATAAAGCACTGTGTCAGTGAAGGATTCCAGAGTAACTAATGAATAAGAAAGCATCATTAAACTAGGATTGTAGTTTCAATGTCATGGTACTTGATTAGTTGCTAATCCATCAAAAATTGATCATCTATCTTCAGTTAACTAAAATAATTCATATAAAGGGCCTAGTACAATGGATGGTATGTAATCAAATTTTAATATTTACTGGCTATTTTGGTAACAATGATGATGTTAAATTAGTTTTCGTTAAGAAGAATATTCATTAATTGGAGTCCCCCTTCTTCATTCTACATAATGGATATGTTACTACGTGGTGTTGCATTAGACTATGTAGGACAGTGTATTTAAATTTTATAAACAAAAGTTAACTTTAATACCTTGCAAAAAGTTATAGAAAATAAATAAGTTTCATTTTATCTCATAATTTCGCATTGGCTGCAAATCGTAGGCTGCTCATGAATTCAGAAGATGTCTGGATTTCTTAACGCTTTCTATGAGCTGAATTGATTTTGTTCATCTCAGTACACTGTAGAGTAATAGTTACAGCCTTTTTTTTTTTTTTTGCCTTTTTTGCTTTTTTTGGTGGTGGGTAGAGTTTCAGAACTCACTGAAGATATCTGCTTTCCATTATGGTAGGATTAATTATTGTAATACAACAGTTGGATCTTTCTATAGAACATACTTATTGACATCAAAGTAATACATTATCTAGCTCTGTAATACTGGGAGGCAGAGGAAGAGGTGGAGAGAGGCAAAGAGAGAAGGGCAGGCAGGAGGAGGAGAGGGGAGAGGGAAGAGGTTGTTCCTGACCTATGTGATATGTGACATCATTGTACGATGAATTAATTAAATTACTAAATTTGCAACCATAAAGTAACTTAAAATAGCCAATTTACACATATATCCTATTTAATTTTTTTAAATGGTCTGTAGTATTTATTTCTCACATGGTTGCTTGATCTTGCATTTAACGGCATGATTGTACTTTTTTTGAACTACTTTTTATTTCACGTCCAATGACAAAAAATATGAATCTGCTAAGCAAATAGAAGGAATTGATTATTTTTGTAAAAAGATTGCGAGTATTGCTCAGGGTTATCCCAATATAGTATAAAATCCATAGATAATCTGACAGAATCCATGAAATATAGATGAAAACTAAATACTTTTTTTTTCCCTTTTATTGAGAAGTGAGCATCTGTTTCAGTGCCTCAAATAAGAGCTCTGGAACTACTGGGAAAGCCTTTTCCATCGTGTGTTCATACCTTTGACTTTACTTTTTCTCCACAGTTTTTTACTTTGAAATATTTCTCATTTTGTGGGCATACTTTCTTGTAATGTGTAACAATACCTCTCTTTAATTAAATACTTCTTTTTTGTATGAATCAAGTAGCGAAGATTTGCAGTTGCTTTCATTACCTGATTTCCTTTATCTAGAGATCTATCTCAATAATTGAATCCATGTCTCTTTTTCAAATGGTCCATAAAATCATGAATCCTAAATTAAATAAAACCATTAAAATATCTACCAATAATTTATTTGTATTAGCTTCTTTTATCTTTCCAGTTAAATTACCACAGTTCTTAAGTGCCTAAATGTGACTTTCAAGAAAACTAATGATGTGTCTTATTACTACTTTTTTAATAGATTGAACTTCACCAATTTAAAATCTACTGTAACTCAAACTTCCTAGCTCAAGAAACATGTTGCGAAATATCAGATACTAAGGTAAGTTAATTTTTTTGGCTTGTGAAGAATATAGAATGCCAGTTGCCTAGTCCGTAGAATGCAAATGTAGGACAGCACTGAATATCTTCTGTGAAGCCAGGTGAGTAATTTGTTCCAAGTAAGAGACCCCTCATAGTGCTCTCACATAGTTTCTTTACACAATTTGAATCCCAGTGTTTTGTGTTGAACTTTGGGAATGGTATGTCCTCACTTTGGACTCAGCATAAATAAGAGAGAATTTATGACTTTCTCCCTAAACTGTGTTCTGACAGTAGCGTCATTATTTTCCAGCGGCAGAGATTTTTAAATCTGTGATCATACCTTATTCTTACTCATTTTCCTCTTCTCCATCCTGGATAGTTTTCTTTTGTGATAGGTTTTTTTTAAAGACTTTATTTGAGAGAGAGAGAGAATACACAAAGGGGAGGGGAAGAGGGAGAGGGACAAGCAGGCTCCGCACTGAGCAGGGAGCCCGATGCGGAGCTTGATCCCAGGACCCAGGGATCATGACCTGAGCCAAAGGCAGACGTTTAACCAACTGAGCCACCCAGGCACCCTCTGATAGATTTTTCATCTTCCTTTTCCCTGTTACTGACCTGGTCCACCTTTATCTCATGCCTGGATTGTTGCATTATCATGTCAACTGCCTTCCCCGTCTCTAGACCATTTTCTTTCCAGCGTAACCAGAGTAAGTCTCTGAATCATTGCTTTGTATATGCATTTATTTTTTCTCACTAAACATTAATTATTCAAAAACATTGATCTTCTAGACATTGTGCTAAAGAACAAGGCAATAACAGACATGAATAAGGCATGTTCCCTGCCTTCTATTCATCTCTTTCTCAAAGCCTTTGGTCATTCCCTTTTGGCAACAAAACATAAACTCAATTACTTAGCTTCCATTCTTAATATTCCCAACCTAACTGTCCAACTGTTGCTTTCTTATACCAATCTTCCATTTAAAAAAATTCAGTACTTTTTTTTATCTCTCATTATAATGGTCATGTGTGCTATCTTATATTATTAGATATAGTTGTATTTGTTTTTAATTTATTCAACTGCATTTTAAACTCATTGAGGGGAGTTATACTTTCATGCTCTTCTTTTTAATTCCTAGTGCTTTGTTTGTAGAAGATAGTCAAAACTTTGTTTCTTGACTTGTTGACTTATCAACTATTAAAGGAGGTAGATGGTACAAAAAGGTGTTTAAAAGGGACTAACTCAAGGGGCGCCTGGGTGGCTCAGTTGGTTAAGCGACTGCCTTCGGCTCAGGTCATGATCCTGGAGTCCCGGGATCGAGTCCCGCATCAGGCTCCCTGCTCGGCGGGAAGTCTGCTTCTCCCTCTGACCCTCCCCGCTCTCATGTACTCTCTCTCATTCTCGCTCTCTCAAATAAATAAATAAATCTTTAAAAAAAAAAAATAAAATAAAATAAATAAAAGGGACTAACTCGATAAAATCTTACAGAAAGAACATATGAAAAGTAAAAGGTGAAAATGTTTTTCTTTGCATTTTAGATTTCCCAGAAGTTCTATACTTGCCATCCAATATGAAAATTTTATTGATAGTTCAGTAATTCAAAAATATTTTTAACTTCTGTCACTCACTGTGGGTAGTAGAATAATAATGTGACTGATTCAAAGCATAGCTAAGTTTTTCAAAATTATTTGTTTTGCTTATGTAACTTGGTTTTATAAAGCATATCGCCAACCCAGTTTATGGCTCTCATTCCAAGTAAAATGAAAGCCAGCCAAATATCTTTCTATAAATATCTAAAAAGATAATTTATAATGCCAATCTACAGACTTGAAATACCTAGACTTCCTGGAGCCACATATTTAAATTTTGAAAATGTTAATTCTCCCAAAGTTTATTTTTTAAATTAATTATTCCCTTAGGATGTAAGAGCTCTTAAAATAATAACTTTTCCTGGTTGAAAGTAACATAACAATGTTTTGATATATCTAAATACTGTATTTTTGACCAGTAGTTTTTACTCTGTATCATCACATAATAGATATTTTCAATTCAAGTTATGAGAAAACCATTTAAGGAAGTATAAGTGATAGATTTGATGGAGTGGTTGGATTATTAAAAGCAATAACATAACCTCACAAATTATGGAAGAGAAATTAATCATATCTTAAAAAGATTATTTAGGAGTAAAATTGTGGAAAATAAGGTAGGAATTTTCATCTTTGACTATAGGAAAAAATGACAAAAGCCTGCTTATTTTCCTGCTGATAATTATTTGAAGGGACATCACCATTCTGTTAATGAGTAGCAGAAAATAGAAACATGCTACATTTTACAAATGGAAGTGTATAGTTTGAAAGATAAATAATTATATAAAAACCATTTAAGTGCATCCGTTATAATTCTGACACCAACTTTTTTTTGAAAGAGTGTTGAATTCAGAAAATTTTAATGTGCTTGTTTAAAAATTTAATTTTATCCTGGAATTTCAAATTAGACATGCTTTTTGTAATTAATATTTTATAGCATGGTCAAGGGTGAAATTCATTCAAGATCATCTGAAATATACTTCCTTTCTTCTATTAATTAGATTTTCTATTTCTGTAAAATTTCATGACTACAGACATAGACAGAAGAAGAAAATCAGCAACATTTGTTGAAAATAAATGAGAAATGTGATTAAAATTTGTGGGCCAATTAACTAAATATGCGTCAAATCAAAACCAGAGGTTTTATGAAGGGAAGAGTCCTTACTTTGTACATTTTTATGTTCCCTTTAGGCACTTTTTGGAGAGTGTGGAAAGTTTTATAGTGAATCCTGAGACATACTTTTAAAGTCATTTAAATCCCCAATTTAATATAGTAAATTATTTATCCAGACCAAAATTATGAACTCAAATTGGGTCTTGGTCATCTAAGTGGTAACTGGTAGAGCAGGAAGTCTCTGGAAAATCATATCAAATCATATGAAATAAATGGACTATTCTGTTGATAATCATGTTTCATTCTAATATGACTTCTGGACTTGTGGACTTGGAAATTTACTAAGATAACAGAATAGCTAATTATTAAATCTGGAGAGAGTAAATGTGATAGACCTAGGGGTGGACACAGAAAACTAGTCCCAGTGCTTCTGGGTGTTATTTTTCTTACAGTTTTTGTTGTTTTCACAAGCATTAGAGTGCTACCCATTTTTTTCAAAAGAGTTTTTTGTTTTAAAAATTATGTATGTTGGGGTGCCTGGGTGGCTCAGTCAGTTAAGCATCTGCTTTCGGCTCAGGTCATGATTCCAGGGTCCTGGGATCAAGCCCCATGTCGAGCTCTCTGCTCGGCGGGGAGCATGCTTCTCCCTCTCCCTCTGCTGCTCCCCCTGCTTGTGCTCTCTCTCTGTCAAATAAATAAATAAAATCTTTAAAGAAAATTACATATGTCTATTATAGAAAACTTGGAAAATACAGCCAAATTCAAAGAATGAAGTAATTATCAATGGTAGTCTCACCATAATAAATAACCACTGACAATCTTTTAGTTTTGTATCCTGACAATACTTTTCCAAGCCTATATGATTTGTAGCATACAAAGTAATGTCTGAACTCTTTCCCCTAAATTGAAAATTCAGAGTTATGAAATTGCAAATTTATAAAATTACAAATTCACAGTTACAGTCCGGGGTGAGGAGCCTGGTAAATGATGTGGAGAGGAAGGGATGCATTTATTTATCCTCCCAGTCTGGATTTATTTTTCAGAGAAAAAAAGTTCATTGCTTTGTAACTAAGTTTCACTTCATGTTATCCCACATGTTCTGAACCCACTGCTTAAGTATAAAATTCACCGCTTGTCTTTTACAATGGAGACATTTTAATAACTTTAAAGGACAATGGACTTTAAAGACCCAGACTAATATATACTTTAATTAAATCTGTATCATCCTAGAGTGTAAAAAGAATTTATTTTCTACTTTTACACGCCTTTACAATCATCTTGGAGTAAACAAGGTTCTAAAAGTTCACGTTGCTTGTTTTTATTTTAAATTTTTGTTCCACAAACACGTACACGGATGTAATATGTATAACTATTTTATCGTAACAAGGCAGTTATTGTTTGATATTACTGTACTCATCATAAAGTCATTTATAATAGCTTTAGGCCTCCTCAACAAACCAACATTTTAGCACATTTTTAGCATGTTGTCGGTGTAATAAAACACATCGGGGGCCTAGTGAAAGAGCAAAGGTATTATAAACTTTCACAGACCAGTGTCAACTTCTGGCTCATTAGAAGGCAGTTCTTACAGGCAAGTTATGTCATCCCTAGTGTGGTGGGAGCCAGTATTTGGGATGTTAGAATGTTTGGAATTGACCGTATTCATTTTTCTGGATTTTAGTGTCCAGAGCAGAATGGCCATGGAAGTTCTGCATCATCACTGTTACCTGCTCACGCCAGTAAAATGTCTGCCTATCTCCCAGCAAAGCAGGAACTTCAAGACCAGTGCCAGTGCATTCCAAACAAGGTTTGCTAGTTTCAGTCTAGGCCCACTGAAAAGCCACTGCGCAAATTGAGCCCAGCCCCTTGGATGTGGCCCCGGTGCACAGAATGTGTCTTGACCTTTAGTGCTGGTTGAATCAAATACATAAGCCACTCCATCACTGGGTAGATTAAGAGAAGGGAATTGGGGATAGGATTTCCTGGGTTTTTTTCCTGGATAGTTCTAAAGCCATCAGATTATCTTTCCAGGCTGTGAAATATAATGGATAGAAAGTAAAGGGGAGATCCACCTGTCCAACAGACAAATATTGAGTACTTAGCATGCGCCGGGAATAGGCTTCCGTTCTGGGAATTCAGTTGAAGAAAACAGTGCCTGCTCTTTAACACATACACAGAGGTACTCTATATAATATTTCTTTGTTGTGTACTGATACTGTAGGAAATAGGCAGAGAATATTACTTAAAGAATTTGCTTCACTTGTACCAGTATGGTCCCCTGGTCAGAAAGAGTGGTCCCATGGACCTACATGAACTTCTTTTATGAATGTTAATGGTAGTCACGAGGCTGTGCTACAAGGAGGCTTAGTGATTTCTTGATGGTGGTTTTCCTCTATGCCCATACCTGAGGAAAGGAAAGAGGAAAAGAAAAAACTGGCCCTGGTTCCTAGAGCAGAATGTTCCTTAGTACTGCGACTTACTACATGCTGTTAGAGACAACACATTCAGCTACCACTTTACTCCTGGCTGGACGAGTAGATACAGGGGTGAGGTAAAAGTTTAGAGGAACCTTACATTTCTTCTAGCGACCAATACTATATCATAAGCTCCACGAGAAAGGCAAGTACAAGGTGCTAGGGGCATAGAGGAGCATCATGTGTCCCAGTCCATGGAAAGTCTCATGGAGGAGATGGTATTTGGAAGAGGGAGATTACTGAGCCTCCTGAGCAAGGGAAGGGCATTATAGTGGAGGGACCAACGTCAGCTCAGAGGAGAGTAAAGCTTTATCCTACTATGGTCACCTTCATATTTATAAACTTTAGCTCAATGTGACAGAATGTTTGATAACACAAAATTCATTTTTGCTCAGGGAGAAGCAGGATTGCCAGGAACTCCAGGCTCACCTGGTCAGAAAGGGGATAAAGGAGAACAGGTAAGATACTTCAAAACACTGTCAGGATGAAAGTGGATTTGTTCAAAAGTGACTTAAAAATGCATGCATTTATGCTAAGCAAAATAAGTCAATCAGAGAAAGACATGTATCATATGATCTCACTGATATGAGGAATTCTTAATCTCAGGAAACAAACTGAGGGTTACTGGAGTGGTGGGAAGTGGGAGGGATGGGTGGCTGGGTGATAGACATTGGGGAGGGTATGTACTATGGTGAGCGCTGTGAATTGTGTAAGACTGTTGAATCACAGACATGTACCTCTGAAACAAATAATACATTGTATGTTAAAAAAAAAAAAAGATAGTAGGAAGGGTGAAATGAAGGGTGGGGAATTGGAGGGGGAGACAAACCATGAGAGACTATGGACTCTGAGAAACAAACTGAGGGTTCTAGAGGGGAGGGGGTGGGGGGATGGGTTAGTCTGGATGATGGGTATTAAAGAGGGCACGTATTGAATGGAGCACTGGGTGTTATATGCAAACAATGAATCATGGAACACTACATCAAAAACTAATGATGTAATGTATAGTGATTAACATAACATAATAAAATAAAATTTAAAAAATGCATCCATTTCATATCTCTATGTCCCATACAAATGCACATTTCCTTAAAGGCTATTAAGGACTATATTTAAATGCTGATGGCTGAAATAAGGAAGACTATATCAGCATTCAAATCTGCTTTTGAGTTCCTATAGGAACTAAAATTTGCAAAGATGTGGAAACCCAAATCTTTGTATCTGTAAACTTTAAGCACAATTGTGAAGCAAGAAAGTTTATTAGCAAGAAAGTTGTGCCCTAGGCTTCTCTAGCATTCTGTTCTCCAAATACTTCAACTCTTATTTCTCTTGTGTGCTGATGGATCCCCACAAAGATTCTTTTTTAGCTTCCTATCATTTGTTTGCTTATTTATCTATTTATTTTATTTTTAAATAAAATTTTACCCCCTTCACCCATTTCTCCAACCTCCACTCCCTACCTCTGGCAACCACCAATCTGTTCTCTGTATCTATGAGCTTGATTTTCTTTTTTTCTTCTTTCTTTTCTCTTTCTTTCTCTTCTCTTCTCTTCTCTTGTCTTCTCTTCTCCCTCTCTCCCTCCCTCTCTTCCTCCCTCTATTCTTCCTTCTCTCCTTACCTCTCTCCCTATGCCCCTCCCTCTCTCCTTCCCTCTCTCCCTCTTCCTCCCTCTCTCTCTCTCTTTCTTTCTTTTCTTCCCTCCACATATAAGAGAGATAATATAGTATTGGTCTTTCACTCTCTGGCTTATTTCACATACTATTAATGCTTTTGAGGTCCATCCATGTTATCATAAATGGCAAGATTTTATTCTTTTTTATGGCTGAATAATATTCCAGTGTGTGTATGTGTGTATGTGTGTGTGCATGTATGTGTATCACATCTCCTTTATCCATTCATTCATTGATGGACACTTAAATTATTCCCATACCTTGGCTACTGTAGATAATGCTGCAATTAATGTGGAGGTGCATGTATCTTTTCCAGTCAATGTTTTTATTTTCTTCAGATAATACTCACAAGTGGAATTGCTAGATTAATTTTTTGGAGAATGTCCATACTGTTTTCCATAATGGCTGTACAGTTTACATTCCCACCAACAGTGCTGAAGGTTTCTCTCTCTCCACATCCTCATGAACATTTATTATTGCTTATATTTTTAATGATAGTTGTTCTAACAGATGTGAGGTGATATCTCATTATGGTTTTGATTTGTTATTTCCTTGAAGATTAATGATGTTGAGCATCTTTTCATGTACCAGTTAGTCATCTATATGTATTCTTTGAAAAAAATATCTATTCAGGTCTTCTGCCCATTTTTTAATTGGATTTTCAATTTTCTTGCAATTGAATTGTATGAGTTCTTTATATATCTTGGATATTAGCCCCTTATCAGATATGTGATTTACATATATTTTTTTCCATTCAGTATATTGTCTTTTCATTTCTGGATGATTTCCTTTGCTGTGCAGAAGCTTTTTAGTATGCTATAGTTCAACTTGTTTATTTTTCCTTTTGGTGTCAGATTTAAAAATGATCACAAAGACCTATGTCAAGGAGCTTAGTGCCTATGTTTTCTTCTAGGAGTTTTATGGTTTCAGATCTTATATTCAGGTCTTTAATCTATTTTGAATTAATTGTGTAACATAGTGTAAGATAGTGGTCAAATTTTATTCTTTTGGATATGGCTGTTCAGTTTTCTCAACACCATTTATTGGAGAGACAGTCATTTCCTCATTGTATATTGTTGGCTCCTTTGTCATAAATTAATTGACCATTTATGTATGGGTTTAATTATTGTTTTCTATACTGTTCCATTGGTCTATGTGTCTGTTTTGTTGCCAATATTCTACTGTTTTAATTACTATAGCTTTGTGATATAGTTTGAAATCAGGGAGCATGATGCCTCCACCTTTGTTCTTCTTTCTCAAGATTGTTTTGGCTACTGAGGTTTTTTGTGGTTCCATACAAATTTTAGAATGATTTCTTCTATTTCTTTGAAAAATGTCATTTTGATAGGGATTGCACTGTATCTATAGTTTCCTTTGGGTAGTGTGGATATTTGAACAATATTGATTCTTCTAATCCATGAGCATAGAATATCTTTCCATTTGTGTCTTCAATTTCTTTTATTAATGTCTTAAGTTTTCAATATACATGTATTTCACCTCCTTGGTTAAATTTATTCCTAGGAATTTTATTCCTTTTGATGCAATTATAATTAAGATTTTTTTATTTCTCTTTCTGATAGTTCACTATTAGTGTATAGAAACACAACAGATTTTTGTGTCTTGATTTTGCACTCTGCAACCTTACTGAGTTTGTTAATTCATTCTAATAGTTTTTTGATGGAGTCTTTATGGTTTTCTATATATAAAATCATGTCATCTGCAAATAGTGACAGTTTAACTTATCCCTTTCCAATCTGGATGCCTTTTCTTTCTTTTTCATGCCTGTTGTTTTGGCTAGGACTGCCAATACTATGTTGAATAGTAGTGATGGGATTGGGCATCCTTGTCTTATTCCTGATCTTGGAGGAAAGACTTTCAGCTTTTCACCATTGAGTAAGATGTTAGCTGTGGGCATTTCATATGTAGACATTATTATGTTGAGGTACTTTCCCTCTATACACACTGTTGAGAGCTTTTATCATATATGAATGTTGAATTTTTTCAAATACTTTTCCTGCATCTATTGAGATGAACATATGATTTTTATCCTTCATTTCATTAATGTGATATATCATATTGAACCATCCTTACATGCCTGTAATAAATCCCACTTGAACATGGTGTATGATATTTTAATAAATTGTTGAATTCTGTTTGCTAATATTTTGTGAGAATTTTTTCATCTATGTTCATCAGGGATATTAGCCTGTAATTTTCTTTATTTGTGGCATACTTGTCTAGTTTTAATATCAGGGTAATGTTGGCCTCATAAAATGGGTTTGGAAGAGTTCTCTATTATTCTATTTTTTGGAAGAGTTTGAGAAGGATTGATATTAATTCTTCTTTGGATGTTTGGTAAAATTCACCAGTGAAGCTCTCTGGTCCTGTAATTTTGTTTATTGGGATATTTTTGATTAATAATTCAATCTCATTATTATTAGTCTGCTCAGATATTCTGTTTATTATGATTCATTCTTGGTAGGAGGTATGTTTCTAGGAATGTATCCATTTCTTCTAGGTTGTCCAATTTGTTGACATATCATTGTTCATAGTAGTCTCATGGTCCCTTATATTCCTATGGTATTTAGATTAACTTCTTTTTCATTTTTTATTTTATCTGAGTCCTCCTTTTTTTCTTGATGAGTCTACTTAAGAGTTGTCAATTTTATTTCTCTTTCAAAGAACCACCTCTAGTTTCATTGACCTCTATTATGTTTTTAGTCTCTACTTAATTTATTTCTGCAGTACTCTGTTATTTCTTTCCTTCTACTAACTTTGGGCTTTGGTGGTTTATTTGTTTGTTTGTTTGTTTTTCTCTAGTTCCTTGAGGTGTAAAGTTAGGTTGCTTGTTTGAGACTTTTCTTGTTACTTGTGGTAGAGTAGTCACTTATCACTATGAACTTCCCTCTTAGAATTGCTTTTGCTGTATCACACAATTTGATATGCTATATTTACATTTTCATTTGTCTCAGGTATTTTTTATTTCTCTTTTGATTTTTCTTTGATCTATTGATTATTCAATAGCATATTGTTTAATGTCCACTTATTTGTGAATTTTCCAGTTATTTTCATGTAACTGATTTCAAGTTTCATACCATTGTTGTTGAAAGAGATGCTTGGTATGATTTCAGTTTCTTAATTTTGTTTGTTTGTTTTAAGTTTCTATTTACATTCTAGTAAGTTAACATATAGGGTAATATTGGTTTCAGGAGTAGAATTCAGTGATTCATCACTTATATATAACACCCAGTGCTCATCACAACAAGTGACCTCCTTAGTACTCATCACCCACGTAGCCCATTTAGCCCATCCTGAACCTTCCTCCCTCCATCAACCCTCAGTTTGTTCTCTGTAGTTAGGAGTGTCTTATGGTTTACTTCTCTCTCTTTTTTTCATTCCCCTATGTTCATCTGTTTTGTTTCTTAAATTCTACATATGAATGAAATCATATAGTCTTTGTCGTTCTCTGACCAACTTATTTCACTTAGCATAGTGCACTCTAGCTCCATCCACATCATTGCAAATGGCAAGGGTTCATTCTTTATAATGGCTGAGTAATATTCCAGTGTGTGTGTGTGTGTGTGTGTGTGTGTGTACCACATCTTCGTTATCCATTCATCAATCGATGGACCTTTGGGCTCTTTCCATAATTTGGCTGTTGTTGATAATGCTGCTATAAACATGGGGGTGCATGAACCTCTTTGAATCAGTATTTTTGTATCCTTTTGGTAAATACTCGTCATCAGGGAAATACAAACAATTTCTTAAATTTATTAAGATTGGTTTTGTGGCCTAACATTTGATCTTTTTTTTAAAGATTTTATTTATTTATTTGAGAGAGAGACAGAGATAGCAACAGAGCTAGCAAGAGAGAGAGCAGGAGCAGGGAGGAGAGGGAGAAGCAGCCTCCCTGCTAAGCAGGGAGCCTGATGTGGGGCTTGATCCCAGGACCCTAGTATCATGACCTGAGCTGAAGGCTTACCAACTGAGCCACTCAGGTGCCCCACATTTGATCTATCTTAAAAAATGTTCCATGTGCACTCGAGAAGAATATATATTTTTTTCCTTTTGCATGGAATGTTCTGATCCTGGTGGATAATGCTTTCACTTTATTCTTGATTTCATTTTGCTAGTATTTGGTTGAGGATTCTTGCATCTATGTTTATTTGGGATATTGGCTTATAAATTACTTTTCTTGTGACTTCTCTTGTCTGCTGATGGGTCCCCACTGAAAATTCTTCCTTAGCTCTCAATCCTTATCCTAAACAGCATACCTTTGTTGGACTAATATTAGGCAATATCCCATGCTTAGAGATTTGCCTTTCCCTTCTCCCTACCATATCAAAACATAAGTGTTCCATTTTCTACTTTTTAATGTCATATCGTTGTTAGCTAACTAGGTAAATTAATTTGTGCTAAGCTTAGGAGTTGATTTTTTCACCTTTCCAACATGAAACAGATTTGAATTCCATTCATGCCTTAACTTGGAAGTCCATGGTTCTAAATTAGCAACATAATCTAAGTGGGCTCCTTATTTTAAAAGGTAGGAGACTGATGTCTGAGCAATGACTGATCCTTTAAACTTGCAGAGCAAGCTTCAACAAAGGCTTTATAGGCATTTGACTCCCAAAGGAAGGTCTGCCACTGTAGCTTGCATGGGAACTTTAGGCACCTTAGCAGGTGTTTGAGAGAATTTTGAGGTATGATGGAGCATTTATTTTTGCCCTTTAAATCAAATTACTTGGGATAACCTTGCTTAATGCCATTATATGAAAATTTAAAATACCTAAAAAATATCTAGTCCTAAGGACTACTTCAATCAAACTAAATATATGAATCATTATAGCAATAGCTAGTATTTATTGAGTATTAACCATGTGCCAGACACTGGGAAGAGTGATTTAGATATGTTATCTTTTTGATTCTTAAAATTCTTCATATTAAGTATTGGCATTACTATTTTATAGAAAGCAAAACTGAAGTTTAGGGAAGTTAAATTATTGCCCAAGGTGAGTGGTCAAGCTGGGATCAGAACCTAGACATGTCAAATCCAGTTTGCATTTTTAAGGTTGCTCTATATTTTAAAAGCTCTTCAGTATTATTTGTGTTCTTTGATCATGGCACTTCCACTTGACATATCTTGTTTTATCCTTATAACTTCATCAAGAATTTCAACCCAATATTTTTATCCTCATTTTGCAGCTGAGAGAACCATGCATGGGTAGAATGGTATGCTCATGGTAACATAATTAAGAGGACTCATAGAGTAGAAAGATCTGGATTAATTCCAACTCTTCTCAGGTTAGCAGTGTGAGCTTGGCCAAGCCACCCAGTCTCTTCATGCTTCATTTCCCTCATCTGTAAATGAGGGCATATCATCTATCAGTTGTACCTACATCATAAGTTTGACACAAAGTACTTTGAAAACGCGTATCTGTCTTACTTGTTGGTGATTGTGATGTGATACACATTACCATTTTTTAACTTGACTTTCCCATTCTTTGACTTACCAGTCCTATCAATTTAAGATTACTGGCATAGGAAGAAATTTCACATGTCAGTTTTAGGAGTAAAATACTTTAAAAATATCCCTGCCTCATTTAAAAAACATTAAGTAAATATTAAGAAAATCATTAAATCACCTTTAAATGATTTTTTTTTTAAAAAAGATTAGGTACTAAGACTCTGTTGTTAGGGCATATGTCTTTTAAAGACTCATTCTTTCCTCCATACTCTTTTTTTTTTTAAATTTTTTTTAAGATTTTATTTATTTGCGAGAGAGAATGAGAGACAGAGCATGAGAGGGAGGAGGGTCAGAGGGAGAAGCAGACTCAGGAGCCCGATGTGGGACTCGATCCCGGGACTCCAGGATCATGACCTGAGCCGAAGGCAGTCGCCCAACCAACTGAGCCACCCAGGCGCCCCTCCATACTCTTTAATCATACAGAAGATGCCTCTTTTAACATCTAAATGTTAATTTAATTATTAAAATCAATTAAATTTTTCTTTTATTCATTAATTCATCAGCAACTATTTATTGAGTTCCTATTATTATAATAAAAAGTGTGCTAAGTTTTGGAGCTAGAGCAGTAGTGAGAAAACTAGGCTTAATCTCACTGAGTTTATAATCTAGTGATTATTTGTTTAGGGATCCCTCCCTCTGTAGGAAAGAAAACCAGTAGAAAAGGACTAGGGAGGAATTAGTAAAAATGATAATTATTAGCAAATTTATTGTATTCCAAATCTATAAAATATACAAAAAGGTACCTTAGGGTTACAGTGTATTATATAACTTCCCATTTAAGATATGTTTTTAAATATTAACATTGGTTTTAATTTCCAGACTACACAAAACTCATAATTGCAAGTGATTTTAGTGGTAAGGTAAAAACAGTTGGGCTAAAATAAATTGATGATCTACAAAACAAGACAAATAATTAATTGGTATCTTCATTTTTTTCAATACAAGCACCAGCATTTGATTAAACCAGCATAGCACTTGCTGTGTAATTATGACTTCAGAAGACTATGGCTATGAATGTGTTCAGCTTTCTGGTACTCGTAATAAACATAGATGTATTGTTTCATTTTAAGGAGTTGATGATGAGTCTGTTCCTATTCTTATTGTACTGTGTGATCCTGCAACTTTAATGTGCAATAAATAAAGATGACTTTCCTCTATGTTTAAGTCTGCTATATAATTTTCATTATTAGAGTAGGTGCACAAAATAATGTCTGCATAGCTTGAAGATTGAAAGTCATTTTGCTCTGAGGCGTGTTGAATAGTTAATTTTGTGAAATGATCAGAAGTGCAGCATTACTAAGGGAACCAGATGTTCTCAAGGTTTTCCTTTTGGTCTGTAAGACTGAGAAAGGATATTTAGGACAGTATATGTAGGACAGTATATTAGAAGGCTAACCTCTTTGGAGCCTGAACCACTTGAGATTGAAACCCATCCACCTCTTACTTGCTTTGAAAGTGATCCTTAATAATACCTAGTCAATGGTTTATTGTGAAGAGGGAATACAATAAAATGTATATAAGATACATAGTGCCAGAAACTAGCACATAATAGGTACTGAAAAAATATGTTTCCTCTGCTTTCCTATCCATAGTATACTTGTTCACATATTGAGGGAGACGTGGAAATAATCCTTTTAGTTTGAGTTTAGTTTCTTATGTGCCTTGGACAAAAACAAATTAATCTTCATTCGTAAGCTAATCCCATAGAATTTGAAATTGATTAAATATTTTAGTATATAAAAATCTTGAAGTGTGATTGTGTGCTACTTGTAGTAAATATTAATAAGTTATTGATAGTTAATTTCTTGAAAAGGTCACTTAATGATTTAGGTATTTCATTCAAATCTATGTCTTCTGTTCCTAACACTGTTTGACAATGAATAATCATCTAAGTAAATCCTTTCCCACCTGGGTCAAAACCCACCCATGCCTTCCTGTCTCTCTCAAGATAAACATTGAAGCTCTCTCCGTGGCTCCACATAGTGTGTAGGGCTCTCCCTATCCCACTCTCTACTCTCTATGTTGTGTCCTACCCTCTCCCCCTGTTCACTCCTGCTCCAGGGTCTTTATAACAGGTACATATACCTGGGAGTTCCTTAGATAGCCACTTGGCTCTCTCCTTCACACCATTTAGGTTCTTTCTCAGAAATCACTTTAAAATAGAAAAGTCTTTTCTTAAGTCTTTATATTAAAAGCATCCCTTCATTCCACTTCTGTCTTCTTTCTTAGCATTTTTAGTGTCACCTGATTTGTTAGCGTTATGCATCTATTTATCTCCTGCACTAGAATAGGAATTTTGTGAGCAGCATACATAGAATAGCACATAATAGGAGTTGAATGAATGAATGAATGAACACCACACCTGACAGAAAGTCTAAATCATCAACTCAGCTGTTTCTAGAACCTATAAATTTGATGCCCCAATTGCCAAGGGAACTTTGCCAAGCAGGGCAAAGAGTCAATTTGCAGAGAAAGAGCTAGATATGCTAAATCATCAAGGACTGTTATTCACTATTGCTCTATACTACACTTCTTCTTTTAAAAACAAAGTGACCTGATTAGTTTTAGCTTCATATTGCTAATTAGCCACAAAGAATCAGAAATATTTGGGAAAAAACGAGTTTGGGCTTAATTTAATTTTTATCTTTACTTGCCTATGTTCTCATCCATGCTTCATTAATCTGATTTACTGCTTTTTTTTTCTTTTCATAAAAATGATGACACTCTTCATGGAGTAAGATGGTTTGAAATTCAACCACTGCATGGATTTGAACACCTAGGTGTGATCAGTATTCTATATTAGATCACCTAATCAAATCATCTCATTGGTCCAAGAGTAAACTCTAGATGACATTATTTGAAATAACAATTAATACTTTTCTTTCATTCAGACTTGATTATTGTAGTTTTCTGAATCTTTTAATTCCCCCTCCTTTTTTTTTTAGCAAATGTAGTTGGCAACCTAATTACTTAGCAACCACATTACTTTCTCAGTTCTTTAAGACCCTGGCTAATACCTTTACCCACTTCAAAGTTGAAACTTTGTCAGAGTTTCGTAAAATAGCAGTTCAATTTTAATGTCCCTGAACCTAAGGTCTGAGCTCTATTTGGGGAATAATTTTCCAGTTTATGTTTGAATTATTATCTTCCACATATCCAGTTAATTTCCCAAAAAGTATAGGCTTTATGAAATGATTGCTTTGCTGACATACTTCTAAAGAAAATTAAAACAATTTAAAATGGAATAAGTTAACTTACCTGACTCTTTAGTCAGAAACTTTTGTATTGATTCCTTTCCACTACCCCCTTCTTCGGATCTCAGTATATGGAAGTTTCCATTTTGAATAGTCTAATGTGTTAACTCAGAGATTACTGGTGAGTTTTCCTTTATTTTCTTTTCAATCTGACATTCCTCACATGCTCATTCTGTAGCCACACAACACCAATAAAAAGTAATTGAATCAAAATATGTTCTCAAATTTTTTGAAAGGAGGAATATCTTCCCTTAGTAGTAAGCTCTCAGAGGTAGAATTTAATATTGACTTTTGACTTTCTATGTCAGTATAAGAAATAAAGAATATTTCTTTATCCTTTCTAATCTAATATTGAATATATTTTATTTATTTTGTTTTGTATCCATTTTTGTATCAATTTTATTTTTATATCAATTTTACCCAACCTGATATAATCTCATCTAATCTACAGGAACTTGAAATTGACATTTACTTGTGTACCTTAAATCTGAAATGAAATACAATATCAGTGTAATAATGGCATTATATATTCATAAAATTCTGATATATTCTTAATCTCTATCACACATTAGTGATAGAGAAACTCATTCAAAAAGTTGATATTATTTTCCACCATTTCGAGGATGAATTTATTAGACTGAATTTGTGGTAGAGCCATTAAGGTAGATATCGGTAACACATCAGCTTCATTGAGAATATTTTTTTCCCATTTAGATGGAAAAGCAGGGAAGTCAACAATTGGATTGACCCAGCTATGGGATTTTTCCTAGAGGATATAATAGAAGATCAAGCACATTAATGAAACAAATATGGGTACCTTAGAGTCTAAAATTTCATGACTTACTTGAATTGAAAGCATTAGGTATTAGTTAAAATAAAAGCGATAGAATCATTCCTTACCTTTGATAAATATAAAAGAAATGATAAAGCTGAATTGTATATATCTGTGTGGAGAATGCATAGTTTTAGTTTTGATTAGCACTTTGATATTTATTACTTATTAACTTTTTGATAATTTATTGTCAAAAGTATAGTTTAATGACATAGACAATATGAGGAAGGGACTCAGGGAACACTCTGGTGCAAGCAGAAGCAGCTTCTCTGTGAAATGGTAGATTCTCTTTGACATTAGCACTTAATACACCTTTGAAAAAAACCTCCTAATGAGCATTTCTATATTTTAGGGTTCAGGCGGTATTAAAGGTGAATTTGGTGCTCCTGGAATTCCTGCTATTTGATTAAGCTTTGCGGCTGTTGTAAAAGGTTGCACCAGGAAGGAAGACAAAATATATAGAACGAGTCTGATAGTTCAGGGGTCAACAAACTATGACTCTGCAGCAGGGCTGCCAAAAACTCTAACTGGATGATTTTGTAAATAACTTTGTGCTGGAGCACAACCACACTCACTTGTTTTCCTATTGTCTTAGGCTGCTTTTGTGCCAGGTGGCAGGGGTTAGGTAATTGTGGCAGAAGTCATAGGGCCTGCAAAATCTAAAATATTTACTGTCTGGTCCTTTGCAGAAAAACTTGCTGACCCCTGCTCTAGAACATTGCCCATCATTCTGAGAGCCCCAAGGCTTCTGAGTTTCACTCTTTTATGTATGCTTTAATATCTTTTAATACATATTTCACTGTAGACATAAATTAAATAAACATTTAAAAATACAGTACCACATGAGATATAAATAAAAATATAAGAAATATATTCAGTCCATTGATAAAATGTTAAAAATATGCTATTTATCTCATAAAATGGTTGATTTTCATGTTGTCTTTTCTAATATTGTAAAGATAATTCTACATGATCAATTTACTCACAAGAGGTTACTGTTGCAGTTCAGCATCTTATTTAAGTTCAGTTTTGTTTTATAAGTTTTTTTATTTGAGTATAATTGACATGCAATGTTTTAAAAGTTTATTTATTTATTTGTTTATTTGTTTGTTTATTTATTTATTTATTATCAGAGAGAGAGCACAAGCAGGGGGAGCAGCAGGCAGAGGAAGAAGCAGGCTCCCTGCTGAGCAAGGAGCCCAGTGCAGGACTGGATCCCAGGACCCTGGGGTCATGACCTGAGCCAAAGGCAGACGCTTAACTGACTGAGCCACCCAGGCGTCCCTAGTTGACATGCAATGTTACATTCATTTCAGGTGTACAACATAGTGATTCAACGTCTCTATACATTGTACTCTGCTCACCTACAAGTACAGCTACCATCTGTCATCACACATGCTATTACAATATCACTGAGTATATTCCCTAGGCTGTGCCTTTTATTCCTGTGACTTATTCATTCCATATATTTAAGTTCAGTTTCTTTTTTTTTTTTTTATTCTTATGTTAATCCCCATACATTACATAATTAGTTTTAGATAAAGTGTTCCATGATTCATTGTTTGTGCATAACACCCAGTGCTCCATGCAGAACGTGCCCTCCTCAATACCCACCACCAGGCTAACCCATCCCCCCACCCCCCTCCCCTCTAGAACCCTGTTTGTTTTTCAGAGTCCATCATCTCTCATGGTTCGTCTACCCCTCCCGATTTCCCCCGCTTCATTCTTCCCCTCCTGCTATCTTCTTCTTCTTTTTTTTCTTAAAATATATTGCATTATTCGTTTCAGAGGTACAGATCTG
>NC_138376.1:51400395-51422275 GCF_054177405.1 Leptonychotes weddellii
GAGAGTTGTTGCTCTTCTTTTCTTCGATCTCCTGTTGAGTTTGTAGGTGTTCAGAATGGTTTGATCCCTATCCAGCTGAATTCCTGAGAGGAGACGAAATCCAGGTCTCCTACTCCTCCGCCATCTTGCTCCGCCTAAGTTCAGTTTCTATAGAAACTTTAAAAATTGTTATATTTATAAAGATAAACTGCAATTAACTTGTCCTGTTTTTCATGATACATAAATGTGTGTATACATACACACACATAACTTAACCTGCTGAATTATTAAAGTTTCACTTGCTGATGCTAAGAAAATGCTCTTCATTAAAATAAGTTTCGTATAGGTTTCTGTAGCTGTTTTAGCTGCACTAATTATCAAGTGAGTCCATTGTGCCTCATTATCCAGAACACCTCTACCCCGTGGTTATTAACCTACAGTTGTCACAAGAGTAACTGAAGATGAAGTGGTAGGAGGTTAAGAAATTATTGGGCAGATATTTTTTGAGTCCTTCTTAAATGTATCTGATTTCTGACTGCTTCATTGCTGCTGCTTTTTTTCTTTTAGGAATTCTTTTTTTTTCTTTTAGGAATTATTCTATTATGAATAATTAAGGAATTATTTAGGAATTAGCAAATTCCTTACTCATCCTGTAGTAGTGTAAATGTTAGATTCAGTAAAATCTTTGTTGAATGATACCTTGCTGCAAGTTAATATTTATTTGGGCTGCTGTCCTCTTGCTTAATTAAGCTTGCTGATGATATTAATTGCAGACTCTTCATCATAAGTGAAAGTTCCTTCAAACACTTGTTCAAAGGTCTAATTTCTTCAAAATGCTTTTTCCCCTAGAGAACACTACTCAGTCATCTGTCTCCTAAGCAGCTGGCCCTGTTCCAAATTTGTTTCAAACACTCATTCCACCAACCTCTTCCTAAAAGACATCATAACAATCTGATTGTTTGGATTTTGGATCATTGGGATTTTTGGAATTACTTTGAATATGGGAACTTTTTTTTAAGCCAAATACAGAATCACTGGAGTACTTGGACTCTATAAAATGATTATAGATAATTGGACTTCTTTACTATGGGATGTAAAGTAAGATTCATATAATTTTACACACTAAGTTATGGGAAAGCAGGACAATTAGAGAATTCATGCAGCTTCCAGTGGTGTTGAATATAGTATCAGGCTACACTGAGCTCTTGGATTCTCACAGACCCTCCTTAGCGGCCAGTACCCTTCCAGTATCTATAGAATCATGAGTCTTTGGCCATAGCCTATCCTCAAGGTCACAGTCACTGGTGGCACCAGGTCTGCTTCTAACTTGTCACTTCATTTGGCGGTTAAAGGGATGTAACACTCCTGAGTGCAGACATGTCACCTGAAGAGTGTTTTTCTCACTTCCATAATCCACAGGTCACCATTTATTTAAAATAACTCTATTGAATAGATACAGAATGAAAATAACAAGAAAACTGCTATGTTATTGGATGGCATGGTTAATAAGTTTTAAATATTTCACTCCAATAAGGACATACCAATTTTTCTTAATTTTTAAAACTTCAAAATTTTGAAATTATAGTTGTAAAGATGAGCACTTATATTTGGAGTTAAATACTTGTATTTTTTTAAGATGAAAATAACTTGATTGATTTTTCTGAGTAAATTTCCAAAGAAAATTATTAGTTCTTAAAGTATTCAGTATTCGCAGAGCCAGATCTCCCACAGTTGGCTTAATGTGACTTGTATGCATCTCCCAGAGTACCCAGACAGGCTCAACTTTGATTCTTCTTCTGAGCATTTGAATTCTTTGGGGTTCTTTTTCTTGGAATTAGAAATGCTTAAGAGTTCTGTTTAAAGATAAAATTAAAAAAGATGAATTGTCTCGCTTGGAACAAGAACATATGCAAAGTGCCATTGAACATATAGCTCAGGTATAATATTCTCAAAGTGAAGCTTTCTTAATTTTTTAAAGTTTAATATTTAAACTAGAAAGTTGATTGATGTTAATGGAGTGAAGCATATTCCGAGCAGTGTAGAGTAGAATTTGTACATCAGCTATACTTTATACTTACATCTAGTGTGATACTGTAATAAATTAAGTGATTTGCATATTAATCCTATTATTCTAAGATAAACCTACACATTGAAGTTTGGCTAGGTGATAGCAGTAAATTTTTTAAGTCAAGGCCCTGAACAAAGTATTAGTTTCTTCTGAGGCCCAGGAGAAAAATAGGACACTAAACAACACTATATTATGAAATCAATTTATGGGATATGGAAACTCATGGAGGATGAAGAACTAGAGCATCTAATTATGTTCTTTTGTGTTTCTAATACTCATCACCATATACAGACTTGCACTAGGCATTCTAACCTTATATGTGCAGCTCTGCTGCCAACACACCGAGCCAATAACTGTCCCCTTTACATCCATTCAGCACAGCTAGGATTTTGCCTAAGAGACTTGGCAAATTTTCTGCTCGGAGTTCATGTCAGAAAAGCTATCTTATATAGCCAGTGTAGCAGGTGTTATAGGTTATTAGTCACTGGTGACTTCTGGTAAGCTTGGTTGGACAGAAACCACTGGCAGTCAAGATGAGTAAATTGGATGGCCTAATTTCCGTGAGAACTAAATCACTTAATGCATAAGATCACACATGTGCTTGCACTTATACACACGTGCACGCACACACATACGTTCACAACACCCTTGTGGTGTGTGGTGGGAAAATGAAGTGAGGGTTTGGACCCTGGGAGCAAAACCTGCCCACCGTGTTACCTTCAGACATAACACTCAAAGCCTGCTTGTGTTCATTACTTGAGTGTTTCAAACAAAAAGTTACCTCATTCTCTATTTCACTTATGTATGCCGTGTATCAGATACGTTCTTTGAGAAGTGGGGATATTTTTAAAAAACAGGAATAATTATTTTCTAGTCATCTTAATCCTAATAATGTGATAGGAAAAGGTCAATAAATATGGAGCCTAATTTATGCTAAAACCAGTCTTCTGTCTGCTTAATTACCTACAGTTTATCCCTAAAATGTTTATTTTACTAAGAAAACTTTCACAAAAAAAGAAAAATTCTGTTTCTCACAGAGTAGGTATGCAGTAAATGATAGCCATCATTATTGTACCATTCAGATATTGACTAACCAGAGTTTGATTGCCTATGTTTGAATCCCAGCTCAAATCCTCAGTCTATAATTTTAGGGCATGTCTCTTGGTTTCTTCCAAGTTTTTTCTTTTTTAAAATGGGCATTATATTGTATCCACTTTTAGCTTTGTCTTAAGGATTAAATGAGATTATTCATAAAAGTGACAGCTCAGTGCCTGATCTATGAATAAATATAGTAGTACCCACTTATCAGCGGTCAACTGCAATCTGGAAGCAGATGGTCCTCCTTCGGACATATGGTCAGAAGGTCAGTAGTATCCTAATGCTACATCACAATGCCTGTGTCATTCAATTCATTTCATCTCATCATGTAGGCATTTTATCATCTCATAACATCACAAGAAGAAGGGCAAATACAGTACAGTAAGATATGTTGAGAAAGAGAGACCCTATTCACATAACTTTTGTTACAGTACATTGTTATAATTATTCTATTTTATTATTAGTTATTATTGTTAATCTCTTCCTGTGTCTAATTTATAAATTAAACTTTGTCATAGATATGTATGTATAGGGAAAAACCACAGTATATATAGGATTTGGTACTATCTGTGGTTTTAGGTCTTGGAAGGTATTCCCTGTAGATAAGGATAGGACTACTGTATTTGATAAATAGATATAATTTTAAAAGAAAACAGTTTGATGATTCAGTTATTCTAAACGCAGGCTTACTATGAAACTAAATTAGAACTCATTTGAGGGAATTTATATCATTTATTCAAAATATATTTGGTGGAAAATGTTAAAAGTCATACATATCTTAGATAATTTTGACCTCTAAAAACAAAGTAATGTTTGCATGTTAGCAAACCAATTAATTTTCTATTTAACTATATATATATGAGTATAAACTCTTCAATATTAATAATAGCAGCCATTTACTCAATCATTATTATGTGCTAGACACTGTCCACAGACTTCGTTACATCATTTTATTTATTTCTCACAGTATCTCTGAGGTAAGATTTACTATCATCACTATTTCATAGATTAAGAAACTAAGATAGAATAAAAACTTCCCCAAAGTTTCATAGCTAACAGATGGTAGGTCCAGGATTTGAATCTTACCCATATGAGTTCATAGCTCTGGCACCTTTACTTCATCTGGATAAAGCTCCTCAAGTATCCGAATTTCCTTTGTACAGGCAGTTTATTAGATCTTAAATTCATTTGCCTACTGCCTAGAGAGGGAACTGTACAGAGGATTTCCTGAATTCTGCTGCAGGGGAGGCTGTGTTCCTTCTCCTTAAATCCATGGACCCCCCAACTGTAGAGGTTCTGACTCTCCCACCCTCAGAAAATTGTGTCCGCCAATTAAAAATCTTCATCATATGTTTTTTTCACCGAATGAAAGTATTTTGTTTCGCTTTATCTTCCGAAATAAGTATTATGAAAACAACATGATTCTGTTTGGTTTCCAAATTCAGAAGTATATTTGAAATAAGCTTTTAAAATTCCCATACCTGGACTGTCTGGAGATCCTTATCTGTCCACCTCCGGGTGGCCAATCATGGTCACACCCTCCAGATTACCTTACCTCAGCACCTAACCTAGAAAATTCTCTTTATATTTTCTATAGAATATGCTTTCAGTATATAAATATATAATGTTATGTATAAGTATATATAAGAATACTTACTATAGATCTAATTTAAGTATATATATAAGTGTATATTCTTTTGGTCAAATATATATATACAAACTTTTGTTGTATATTCATTTGGTCAAAAACAAAAGCGTTTAGCTTAGCACCATGAGTTTATTAAAAAAAAAAAAATGTGAACTTCCAGAGGTAAAAAGCCATATGCATTAAAGCACTTAAGAAGTACATTTGATAACGTGATGAGAGAGTTGCCAAGTTGCCTGACTTAAAACCAGCGGGGCTAACCATGCTCACGCCGAGGCGCTTTGTGCGACAGCCCTTTCACCACGCACTCTGAAGCCCCCAGTCTCTGCAGCAGGGCTAGACCGAACTGGGCACATCCATTGTTCCCTGTCCGCCTTTGTATTTCTTTTCAGTTGGAAAATGAAATGACTGTGATCTCTGAATCTCGATTTTCCCCTTAAAAAGACATTTTATGAGAAGACTGCCGCTTCAGGAAATAAAGGCAGATGCTGTTACAGTTTATGAAAGCGCAGACAAGGCCGGTAGCTGTTGTGAATTATAATGAACTCCGAGACAGCCCTGGTCCAGATGTAGCAGTAATGCCTTAGAGATTCAGAAACTTATAGGCATTTATTGAAAAAGATAGAGAATTTTTAAGTCATTTGGCTTTCCATCTATATTATCTAGTGTCACCTCGTTTTCCACTGAGATTCAGAATTAGTATTAATTTCAGAGGTCTTCCCAAGTTTAAAAAAAAAAAAAGTTAAAATACCTATTTGTATGCAACAATTTATTGTAGGAATTGAAATACTAAATGAGAAGAACAAAAGAAGGGCAGCTCACCTTTATTCTAACAATGGGCTCTATCCTTCCTATGACCTTGTCAAGGTTTACAAAACAAGTATGAGCTTTGTGTTAGAGGAAGTGCTTCTTAAACAGAGAATCATCTGTATACTTCTGTATATTTCAGAAAATTCTGCAGTGAAAAAAGATAGTCAAATCTGGACATAGGCTTGAACTTTTTATTATAACCACTATTCATAGGGAAAATGACCGCAAAGAAAACAGTTTTGTCAACCTACTGTTGACTTCACTTACTAGAGTTCCAAGAATGATACCTGGATTATCAGTGAGAAAATTACTGCTTTTACATGGAGTAAGCCTTGTTTAATTGTCTCATTTATGAGCACTATTTTCATACAATATAACAGTAAAATAAAGAAACAGGAGAAGGACAGAGGGTAACAGCAGGACAGGAAAAAGAAAAAGAAACTTGCTTACTCTGCAGTTGATTTTATTTCTTAATGGTTTCTTATTCCCTTCTAATGCCTTCCATGCACACCCCAAGTAGAGCAGTTGGCAGAGAACACAACAGATGGATGACAGGCTCAACACATGCAGTGGATCTGGCACCCAGGCACTTGACTTTTATTTGCTAAACAGTTAGCCAGATTTCGAGAACTTAGTCTGCTAATGTTCCTATTTGGCTTAATGCACTATGAGAATCTAGCACATAAATAGTAAAATATTGCCATAAAAAAGATCACACACTCTCTGCTTCTCTGCATAGTTTAGTGGCTATTTTATCCTTGGTGTAGATTGCTGAGATACGCCAGAGTGCATTTAAGGTGTAATTGGTATTTGATAAAAAGACATCTACAATTTCAGATATTAGAGTTTTCTAAAAGTGACTCTGTGTAAAGGAGATTTTAGCTATCCAAGTGAGGGACAGACATTAGCCAGTGTAGGGTACTGAATGAACCTGTTAGGTACTGAGTAGAAGATTCAAGAGCATGATGATACATGATTGGTACATTTCTTCCCTCTCACCATCTTACATTTTCACAGATTACTAAATTCAAAGCTGAAGAAAAATTGTATCTTTTCCGTAAAGTCTCCTTGGCACTGGATGGGTTAATAGCCCCTTCTCTCTGCTCCCATAGTACTTTATTTACATTATCAACATAGTTTGTGTCTTTGTCTCAGCTGTGAGCTCCAAGAGAACAAGGTCTTGTTCCTGTAACCCCAGAACCTGACCCAGCATTTGGCACCTGATTGATTCTGGATAAGTGTTTGTTGAGTTATTCAGAACTCAAGTGGACTTAGCCCCAGGCCAGTAGAGAAAAGAAATTGAAGATGATTGTTTAGAACCGTGCTGAGCGGGAATTGGAAGAGGCAGCGGTGCATCAGTGCAAGTCTTCTGAACTTTCTGCAAAAGCATGCTTCAGGGAAATAGGAGGGCAGGAGAGTCTCTTATCTACCTAGCAAAGCTTACAGATACTGCTTCCTAGAGGGAAATCTAATAGAGAGAAGTGTGTGCAGCTCCAGAATTTGCTTCCCATTTTCTCATGGAGAAACTATGCTCTTTCTTCTCTCTCAAGCAGAAATCTTCAGGTTATCACGCTCTCTCTTTTTCCAAATTAGGTTTGAAAAAAAAATCTCCTGACTTTCTGACAACGTTACTAATGCATGTTCTTTCTCCATGTCTTCACAACCATTTACCTCAGGGCTAAAGATAAATAACCAAAGACTTGAGTGCATTAAAGCTCCAGTAGAAGTAATTGATAGAGTAGAGCTATAAATTACTCATCAGGAGGAATACTTTGGACAGGAAATAGTTTGCACTTACTGGTATCTCACTGTCCTCAATTAGGAGCTTACTGAAGACACTGTCCTTCTCTTCATACCTTACATCATCTTTCACTTGTTAGAATACTTGATTCAGATGCCAGTTACTATATTTCGGATATTTCAGGAGATGATTCATGTTAAACGTCTTCTATTTCCCTAGTACTTTAATGAAGCTTCAAGCTTACTTAGAGACTATCTTAGAGCTAGTCTTACAATATAGTGAAAAGCCAAAACACTTGTTCTTGACAACGCCACTTGAAAAAAAATCCTCATAAGTACATAGGAGTGCAGGTTTTTAATGGGCTCTACCACACTGATCAAGGCTCAGTTTCCTATGTTATATATGGAAAGAATTGTCTAAATTCTAAATTGTCTAAATAATTTCAAAATTATTTGTTTTCTTGTTTTTTAATTTGAATAACTCAGTATAATTTTCATTCAATTAATTTGTAAAAGGATTGTAAGATATAGTCCCTTGAAAGGAAAACTTAATGGTTGTAGTTGACTCCAAGCTCAATGTATACATAAGCAATTTAGCTTTAAAAAAGCAAGTTGTATTAATAGGAGTACTGGATAGTGTCCAGAACAAGGTGTGTGTGTGTGTGTGTGTGTGTGTGTGTCTTTGTGTGTATGACATTTCTGTTCTCTATTCTGTGTGGTGAGACCATTTCTGGAGTGATGTGCTGAATTCTGAGTGCCTCATTTTAAGAGACATATTGTGTGACCAGTGTGTGCCCAGAAAACAGTGACTAACATATTAAGGGACTCCAGACTATCATTGAAAAATTACTGATTTGCTGAATAGGCTTGATATTGACACAGAGGGATGTCATATATAAGACCCATAAGATATTTTTCCTTTGTGAAATAAGACTAATGGGTAGAAATTTGGGGAAGGTTAATTTGAGTTCAGAAAGCATTGTTGCAGTATCCACTTACAGTATCCAATTTGAATTGTTTTGTTCTGCTCTCCAAAATACAAATTAAACAGCAAAAGTGCCTGACTTTAAGAAGCTTTCAGTAGAGTCAGTACCTCCACAAATTCTTTTTTTAATTTTATTATGTTATGTTAGTCACCATACAGTACATCATTAGTTTTTGATGTAGTATTCCATGATTCGTTGTTTGCGTATAACACAATAAATTCTTTAATGGAGATGGTGGATATCAATGTATGAATTTATTCTTGTCCCTATATTTAAGACTACCCATCCTGCTTTTCTAGGTATATGCACTTGCATATTCTTGTGTACCCCCACACACAGGTCACTCAGGTTGGTAGTTTTTGAGACAGTATATGTTGGATTCAGCTACTGCTAACTCCCCATATTTATATTATTATGATTAAGACATGTATTGACCATATATTATCTTTGGTGGGCTAGTTTTCCCTTCTTTGAACCGACCCATAAGAATAAGTAATAATAAGTAACAAGCTCATTCATCTTATGGTTAAGAATATTATAAATTTGGGGTGCCTGGGTGGCTCAGTCGTTAAGCGTCTGCCTTCAGCTCAGGTCATGATCTCAGGGTCCTGGGATCAAACCCCACATCGGGCTCCCTGCTTGACGGGAAGCCTGCTTCTCCCTCTCCCACTCCCCCTGCTTGTGTTCCCTCTCTCGCTGTGCCTCTCTCTGTCAAATAAATAAATAAAATCTTTAAAAAAAAAAAAGAATATTATAAATTTGCCTTATCCTGAACATTAATATGATAATGTAAATCCATGTGTTTGCTGCATTAAGGATCCAACAAATACAAAGAATTTGAAAAGTTTGAAGTTTTAAACCCTATGCAGTATATACTTTTTTTTTTATTCTTATGTTAATCCCCATACATTACATCATTAGTTTTAGATGAAGTGTTCCATGATTCATTGTTTGTGCATAACACCCAGTGCTCCATGCAGAATGTGCCCTCCTCAATACCCACCACCAGGCTAACCCATCCTCCCACCCTGCAGTATATACTTTTTAACTTGACAATTTATTTCTTGGAATGAAGTCCAAGAAAATAGGAGGAAAAAATACTCCTCCCTGAAAACAAAAGGACTTAGATTGGATGAAAGTTCTGAAAAAAAAAATAGGAGGTATCTATTTTATTTCTTGAAGTATTTAGTTGAGTGGCAACAATTTAAGAACCATAAAAATTCAATTTCTGAAGATTATGTCCTGAGTAAAGCAGACCTGTAGTCAGAAATGTAGAGGTCAAGTTAGCGATACACAAAATCAAAATCAGATTTACTTTCACCTGCCTCTTTTGTTGGTTTTCATGCTAGAATTCTGGCATTCCATTTCAGATGTTTTTTCCAGCTATTTCACTCAACATTCAATTTAAATAAATCTTCTCTTAATAAATATGAGTTAATTAGTGGGAAAACACTGATATATTTCCAAATATATCCGTTCCTGGAAAACGTGCTGTAAAATGAAATGATAGGCCAAATTAAATTTTTAAATATGGAAGCAGTGTTATATAGTAGGATTTCAGACTTTTTAATCAGAGGGTGAATGCCTAATTTTTTAAACCAAAAAAATCACTGCGACATAGTATATAAATTTCTGTTTTCTGGGCTTAGGTATAGTTATTAGCAAATTTTCACTTCCCTGTTTAATCTTTCTTTGCTCTGTCTCATTGGGACTAGGTTTGGAAACATAGCCCTGGGGAATGTGATTTCTTATCAAGTGTCCAGACAACATGTATTTCCTGCATAATAAGAAAAGACATAGATCCCACTGTCAAAGGAATCAGGAAAACTAATTATTTTTTATGCCTAGCTGTGCTTACTTCAGGGAAATGTGCAGTGATAAAAAGGAGGTAAAATGAAATCCTTTGATCAGTTTTTCAGAAAGCCACCAGCTGGCCCTAAATCACACCTAAGTTTTTTCCAAAAGCTTCTCAAAGAGGTTGCTTTGAATTCTGGAAAGGGTGCTTTAGATGGCTCTGTGAAGTCGGAGATGGGAGATGCATTACAGTGTAATAACACGGCAAAAGTACTATCAGCCACAACGTTAAATTTGGCCCCACTTGGTATTACACATACTCATTCGCTTGTCCTTCTGTAGCTTGCATTTGTAACAGGAAAAGGACACAGTTCCTTTGATGGGAAAACCCGTAACAGAAAGTATATGCCTGAGAAACAAGCTTGGAATGTTATGGTAGCTGTGGGAAATATTGATTGTACTTTTCTCTCAATAATGGGCTAAAATATTGATCAGAAGCCAGAGAAGCTTCTTATTTCTTTTTTGTGCCAGGACTGGGAGGAAGGAAAAACAGCAAGGTTCAGAAAAAGCAGCTAATGTCTGCCCATCCAGTAATTTTAGATAGGCCATTTATTTGCTAGGTAGAATTCCATTTGACCTCAAGCTGCATTAGGTTTTGGATAAAGTCCTGACGGAAATGTCATTATCCATGAATCTTTTAAACAAAAGTTTGCTCTTTAAGACTATTTTCTTCTTTAGTTTTATGCTACTTAACAAATCTGTTTGTTTGTTTTTGAGATAGGGACAAAATAAATATGTTAATTTATCCCTTAGGAACTAGAAAAATGACAAATGGTTTAAGATTATTAAAAATTGTTAAGTAGGACATCTCTGATCACTTCAAGAAAATCAATGAGAAAAAAAGTAAAAAGGGTTCTGAATACCAGTGTTGCCAAATTTAAGCTTCAATAGTGTCCACTCAGAATCTCAAAATCTTCCACCTGCTAGTGTGTGAAGCTGACTTTTTCCTGTGAGAGTCATCAGTGGTGTCCACTGGTTATCTGGGAGTTTAGGATTATGTTTACAAAACCAATTCCTAGTCAGGAAAGAATGGGGCCAATTAACACTGGCCATAGGAAAATATCACATTTTAATTGCAATAATCATTAAACCTGTGTCCATTAAAGAGAGAAAAACAGCCTTAATATCACAGCTTTAGAGATTTTTGGTACACAATTAACGATATTTCTGGGTCTAACCCTAACCTGACATATGCCAGAAGTGGGGCTTGAGGTGCCAGAACTTGAAGCACATAGTACATAGGAGTGGGCTGTCAGCAAAGAAAATGAGAAAGAGATACCATCACTACTTTTTTTCCCCCAAAAGTATTTTTGGCCGTGTATACTGTATCAGTGTACTTTACTGGATTATATGCCATATCTTGTTATCTTGTGTAACTTGTAATGTGATATAAAACATTATATTAGACCAACCGATGAAAATAATTCTGCTCCTTATGAACAAGTGGACATACTTCTGTGATGAGTAACAGAAGCTCAATTTCCACAGAATGTTCCCGGGCATCAAATACTTAATGTGCTTTTACTATCACTTTATCAAATGAAATGGGAAGTTTCTCATATATTTGTGTAATGCCTGGGGTCTAGAACTATAACAGTTTTTTATTTTTATTTTTTAAATTTTTTTTTAAAGATTTCATTTATTTATTTGACAGAGAGAGAGAGACACAGCGAGAGAGGGAACACAAGCAGGGGGTAGTGAGAGAGGGAGAAGCAGGCTTCCCGCTGAGCAGGGAGCCCGATGTGGGGCTCGATCCCAGGACCCTGGGATCATGACCTGAGCCAAAGGCAGACGCTTAAAGACTGAGTCACCCAGGCACCCCTATAACAGTTTTTTAAATAATAGAAATATATTTATTACATAGATAAGTATATTATACTTTATTGATGCTTCAACACTTAATTCCACTTAACAACAGAATTTTGCCTTTAGTGTTTATTATATTCTATGATGATAGCAGTTATACTGTGGAAAAACTTAGATTATTTATTTATTTATTTATTTTTAAAGATTTTATTTATTTATTTGGCAGAGAGATACACAGTGAGAGAGGGAACACAAGCAGGGGGAGAGGGAGAGGGAGAAGCAGGCCTCCCGCCGAGCAGGGAGCCCGATGCAGGGCCGATCCCAGGACCTTGGGATCATGACCTGAGCTGAAGGCAGACGCTTAACGACTGAGCCACCCAGGTGCCCCAAAACTCAGATAATTTAATCTAAGAAGAGCTTTAGTCTTTAAAATAATATGTGTGTCTGTATATAATGATATAACTATTAAAAATTACTAAATTATTCCCAAATGTTTTAATTAATGAAATAATAATGCTCTATTTAGATTTAGACAGAATATATTATTGCTATTTTAAAGTTTGAAGATGTAATTTTTTTTCTTCATATATTTGAATTTTACTTAAAAATTCTAAAAATTGGTATCTAACTTCATTCTAGGTAATGCTTAAAAATTGTTGTCTTATAAATTACTTATGTTTTCGAGAAATAAAACAGATCAATGGAATTGTTAATTTATTTTGAGCTGTCTAAACCTGGAAACTCAGGAGCCAAAGTCAGTTCCTATAAGTAGCAAAATTCCTAAGGTTCCATTGAGAATATGCACATCCTCCCAGGAATATCTCATTTTAGCTGGTGGGCTGTTTACAAAGCAGGCTTGTCAAAGAAATGACCCATGAATTCCAGTAATGGAAACTGATAAGCATCTGCTGAAAACCTTTTTACCCAAGACAGGAACCAGATGAATGGAAAGAACTAAAAATTCTTGTAAGCAGTTTTTTCAAGTGAAATGGCATTGAGTATGTCTTCGATTTAAAGGCAATCAACAGATATGAGCAGATATATATATATGAGCATGTTTACATACATATCTGTATGTCTATCACTTTAATAGACATGATATATATCTCTAATAGATATATAGATATATCCAGTTGTTAGATGAGGTCACTTATGAGCCAGAAATCTTTTCCATGAGACAGTGGAGGGAGGTGTTTGTGTGCACAGAGCTGAAGTGTTTGCGTTCAAATTCCATTTCTATCTCCCACTGGCTGTGTAATCGTCTATGGTAAGATGATCGTAACAGTGTACCCAATTAGGTTTGTTGTGAGAATAGTGCCTGGCCCATAGAAAACCAATGCCAGACTTCAATATCATGTCCAGAGATTTGAAAGAGAAAATGAAATAAGGGATATTAAATAACATGCAGGCCGTGGAGTTAGAGAGACCTCAATTCAAATCTTAGGTGGTGCCACAAGATGGGTGACCCTGAACATTACTCAGAGACTCTGTTTTCTTTCTTTCCTTCCTCCCTCCCTCCCTCCGTTCCTGCCTTCCTTCCTTCTTCCTTCCTTCCTCCTTCCTTCCTTCGATTTATTTATTTGAAAGAGAGGGAGAGAGAGGGCACATAAATGGGGGGGGGCAGATGAAGAGAATCTTCAAGCAGACTCCCCGTGGAGCTCGTTGCGGACCTGGATCTCACGACCCATGTGATCACAACCTGAGCTGAAACCAGGAGTCAGACACTTAACCCACTGAGCCACCCAGCACCCCATAGAGTCTGTTTTCTTATTTTGTAAAACTGAAGTACCAATCCCACAGTTGTAAGATAAGGAAGGATAGATAGAAAGCCACTGAATGTGCTAGACGTTCAGTATTAGGTTACCTTTCCCCACAACACTAGAACTAGTTCTTAAAGACTGTAAAAATTTCTTTTTTTTTTTTTTAAGATTTTATTTGTTTACTTGAGAGAGAGAGAGAGAAAGAGAAAGAGGGATAGAGCACGAGCTAGGGGAGGAGTGAAGGAGAGGGAGAAGCAGATTCCCCACTGAGCAGGGAGCCCATCGTGGGACTCAATCCCAAGACCCCAGGATCATGACCTGAGCCGAAGACACTTTTTTTTTTTTAAAGATTTTATTTATTTATTTGAGAGAGAGAATGAGAGACAGAGAGCACGAGAGGGAAGAGGGTCAGAGGGAGAAGCAGACCCCCCGCTGAGCAGGGAGCCCGATGTGGGACTCGATCCCGGGACTCCAGGATCATGACCTGAGCCGAAGGCAGTCGCTTAACCAATTGAGCCACCCAGGCGCCCGAGCCGAAGACACTTAAACAACTGAGCCACCCAGGCGCCCAACTGCAAAAATTTCTTTATTCATTTGTTTTTTATGGCTAATAAAACTTATTCTCTGTACTTCTCTTAGGGTGAAAATGGTTTACATGGAGCTCCAGGCTTAGCTGGTCAGAAGGTAAAGAGTTTTTAATGTTTTATATAAGTTAAGAATTTAACATCTTAAAAAATTGAATTTACACATAATATGGTGAAGATTCAGAAAATTAATTTGATGAAACTGAATTCCCTGGAAGGCTCTTAGAAAGCCACTAATTGGTCTTTCCAAAGAGAACCCATGGAAATAATCCCTTCTCAAAGGAATCAGGATAGGAGAAAGCTTTATCAGAGAGCTTTAGCAACATGCTTCTCCAGAGAAGTCAATGATGGTGCTTTCTGGGGGCTGTGGGAGTGTCCAGAGCTGCTCTGGACATATTTTCACTGCTATTAGCGTCTAAAATGAAGAGTGGAACAATTTTTACTGCCTTTGACTATATTTGGTTCTTTCTTATTTATCTCCCTTTTTGTATATCCCAGATCGACTAAACATAATAGTTACAGTGATATAAAATATTAAATATTACAAAGGTGCTACAACTAATCTCTTTGAAAAATCTTTATCAGAATAAAAAATTTGTAATAAATTACAATGTTTGTATTGACTGGGCTACTTCTTTCTGTGCCTAGTATCTTTCTCTTTACCAAGGTGAACTTGATTTGTACCCGTTTATTGCCCCAGGGCTGCTTTCTCCTCCTGGGAAGGAGTATGACCAGCATTGCTGGACACACAGAGTCTAGTCTACTCCAGTTTCCTGGAGGGTTTGGGGAGCCACTTCAGGTGGAGCCAGCTGTCATAATACCACCCAGATAATCCTACCACAGGGGAGAGCATTACTGATGCAATATTAGAGGCCCCCCCCCCAGGCCAACCCTATCATCTCTATGCTCTGGAAGTTTTACAGGTCTTAGCAACAAGATGTCAGAAGTTACTATTACATCTAGGTTTTTCTCTGTAGCTAAAAATTACCATTAAAAAAGATATGCATTTATTGATAGTTACAGCTTTTGAAAAATCTTCCCTTGCTTGGCTTGATAAAGAAAGTAAGACTGAACTGGCAGTGATGAAATGGCAAGCCTCTGAATTTCTTCACAGCAGCTCTAGACAAAACCCATTGATACAGCATGTGCTGCATCTGTGAGTTGAGTTGCAAGCCAAGGGATGTGCAGATTTATCTGCTGGGAAATAGTTTTGGACTTTCCAGCAGCTGTTTGTGGTGGCTGCATCATGCTGACATTGTGGCTGATGTACTGGGGATATTTAGCAGCTTCAATGTCAGCTTGGATTAACAGATCAAGCTAAAGTCCATATTTTAGGAAAAATGGTAGAATAAAGATAGACCGTGCATTCAGTGGCAAATATACCCAAATACTAACCTATTGTCTTTCCCGGTACCTTTCTTAAGGGCACATGAAGAAATAATAATTTAATCATGTGTGTAGGTGTGTGTATGCATATAAAGATATACATATATTTGATTATATACGATTTCTAATATATACACAGAGATTATACTTATAGTAAAAAGCGGGCATTCCTTTTCTAACACATGAATTTTAATTGTATCAAGCGTCACCTTGTTGCAGCATTACAAAAAAAAAAAAAAAAAACGTAGATAAGAAACCCTTCATCCCTTGTCTCCGTGCACTCGGGAAACGATTATTGAGTGCATCTTGTGGGGGGAGGGGGGAGGACGACCCATCTCCAGCACTCATTGGCTGGCTGTGTTGTCTTGAGTGCCTGACCTATATTTGGCATTCAGTGAATATTTGTTTGAATTATGAATCAAACATCAGTACTATAAATATCTGTGCAGAATTCAGTGGGAAAATAAGCTTGTCAGATCAGAGAGGGTTTTAGTTGAGAACAGGGGACTTAGACCTTTTGCAATAATGATGACGGTTGAAAGCCAGCAGTGCTACAGCCACCAGTCCCCTTTCTGTGACTGAGAGGCAGGAGATCTGGGTGGTAAAGAACATGCATGGCTCTGGTGTAGGAGCTGGAGCCAGGACTCAGGGTTCAAGGCTGAACTCATTCATCACACAGCTGTCACTGGAACGGTATTCCACAGACGTCAGCTTGAGAGGGCTGTTCTACGGGATCTAGTGAAGTCAGTAGTAATAGTAATAATTAAAAGTAATAATAAAAAAGTAATAAATATAAATCAATAATAAAAAGTAAGAGTAACAATGGCTAACTTATTTGGTGCCAAGCACTATGCTGATGCATTCAATTCTCAAAACGTCTATGAGAAAGGTACCGTATATGGAGCAGTGCAGGTGTATGGAGATTACGTTGCATTGAAAGCACTGTTGTGAAGCTATAGCTTGTACCCTTTAATATTTAGGAATATTTAAATTTCATCCAAGTTAATATTGGTTTAAAGTTTACATATTAGAAATGGCTTTTATTTATAATTATTGATTTTTGTTACTGGAAACATTATCATTATTATTGTAATAATTGTGTGTGTTAAAAGTAGAGTTCCTATTATCGTATATATCATATTCCTCTTCTACAGGGAGAGCAAGGTTTTGAAGGCAGCAAAGGAGAAATTGGTGAAAAGGTAAATATCTCTCTTGATGTATGCATCAGTAAAAATACATTGTGTTCATGAAAATATTTTGAAGTGGAATATTTAACTTCTCTTGTGCTTTCCATAGAAACAATTCTAATTTTTTTAGAAAAAAACTTAAAATATTTACTTCACTTAAGTTAGACGTAATATATTGATGATTGTCAGAAATCTTTCTAAGCTTGTTTGGATGGTAGTTCTATCTAGATATTTCTTACTAAATGCATTCCATTGATATATAAATGATTCAAACATTGAGCATTATATTTGTGTGCTAAAACATCACTGATGCACTGAGTGTCCAAGTCTTTTAAATAAATGTTTTGTTTCCATGTACACCTGGTGTATCAGTGAAATTTTTCCTGAGGAGATAAATAAGAACTATACTAGGGTCAAACAGAGAAGAAATGTGAAATAGAATAGTTTGAAAGAGTTAAAATAAAGGGATGGTTTAATAGGGAGGGCAGGCAAGGTGTGGGAAAAACCACAGGGATTGTGCAACATCCCAGATTGAGTTATAGTTAACTCCTTAAACTCCACAAGGTTACCAGACTCAGAGGCAGAGAAAACTGTGGATACGGATCCAGACTGGTGCTGAGGGAAGCAGTGAACCCAATATTCAAGCAATCTTTGTTTTAAAAATTTATAGTCTTCTACTGAACGTACAGAGAATAGGAGTGCCTTAGTCATCCAAAATTTCCATTCAGACAATCATTTGAATCCTTCTGCATTTCATAAATCTAGTTTTATTTTTAAATAGAACAAAAACAGCACCATTCTTTGTTTCACAAAATGTCTTGTAATTGGACAGCCACAAGAAGGGAAGGGGGAGAGATAATCTCAAATTAGACAGTCTTGCCTGTATTTAGATTTCTGGGCCGGGATCAGTTATTTGCTTCTTTAATAAGTATTTTAGACAGAATGAGCATCTATAATAATTATGACAAATTATACATGTTGTAAGCTACTTGCTAATTACTTTTCCTCACAGAACTGTGAGGAAGAAAAAAGGATAGTTATATAGTAATCATATAATTGAGGAGAATTCCATTAAATTACGACTATATTTTAAAAGTGGATCTCTCTTTTTAGCGATCTTTTGAATATTTTTGCTTTAGAATGACAGTCATTGCCTTTAAATAAATGTCTTATTTATACATTTCCTGTTTTATTAATGGGACTTTACCTGTAGGAATAAGTGAGAATAAGGAAACACATAAATTCTCTGTAATTTAAAGTCACCATCTCACTAAAATCTTAGTGGTTATTTTGATATTTTATATACATAGTTGGTATTGCTCAGTAATAGATTCTCACAGGCTATGAAGTATAGAAAAATATTGCATATATTTGGCTTCAAAGATTTCCCTTCTAATTCCTCATACCTATTAACAATTGCTTTCAAATAGTCAATTTCACCATGAGGTGAAAATATTTGTGGAGAATGGTAGAGATAACAGGAAGAAATAAAGCATTAAATAGAAAAGACAATACCTTGGGGCGCCTGGGTGGCTCAGTCGTTAAGCGTCTGCCTTCGGCTCGGGTCATGGTCCCAGGGTCCTGGGATCAAGCCCCGCATCGGGCTCCCTGCTCCACGGAGAGCCTGCTTCTCCCTCTCCCACTCCCCCTGCTTGTGTTCCCTCTCTCGCTGTGTCTCTCTCTGTCAAATAAATAAAATCTTTAAAAAAGAAAAGACAATACCTTGAATGAGAACTATAATTCAGATGGTTTATAGCCAAATGTAAAATTCACATAGCAACCCTTATAATAAAAACATATTCTGCTTTGATTATTACTTACCAATTAGCAAATGTTTGCATTTTTTCAGTGTTCCACGCTACATATTCTGATCTATGACCACATGTATTTTCCCATAAGATAAATAATTAATGCCATCTTTTTGCTTCTAGATTAGAAACTGTTTCTAGATTAACTAAATAAGAAAAGTATGTGAAGCACGCATTTCTATGTGACACAAGCATGAGATTCTTGCACTGCTTACAGCATAATTTGTTTTCTGAACAAAAACTGTCTATTTTTAATTTTTTTATTAAAGTATTTGTTGGACATCCCAAAATTGGATGGGGGCAGGCCGTGCCGGCAGTGAAAGAATTCACCCAAGGCAGAACAAAAGAGATAGAAGTTTATTGAATACACTGCAAGGGAGCTGTGGGCAGAACAGCAAGGAGAGACTATCTGCCACGAGGTGGTAGTGAGGGGTTACAATTATAGGGCAGAATAAGGGAGTATGAGGACGTATGGAATTTTCCCTTTTTTGGTAATCTTACAGACTGTGCCTAGTTGTAAGCAGCCCATTGGTCAGTTAGAGCCTATGGCTTAATGAGCCTGTTTGCTTCAGCTCAGTAATCACCGTGGGCCCTTTTGCCTTGCTCAAGTTTCCATTACTCGAGCCTGTTGCCTAAAAGCGGCCTCTACAGTATAGTTGACACACAATGTTACATTAGTTTCAGGTGTACAACATAGAGATTCAACAAGTCTATGCATTATGCTGTCCTCACCACAAGTGTAGCTACTATCCATACAACACTATTATTATACCACTGATTATATTCCCCATGCTGTACCTTTCATCCTCATGATGTATTCATCCCATAACTGGAAGCCTGTACCTCCCACTCCCCTTCACCCATTTTGCCCATTCCCCCACCTGCTAAAAGACAATTTAATTTGATTTTCAATTCTTTGTGGAAGACTGGGTATATAATTACAATAAGATCTACCTTTCCTCTTTAAATGCCTTATTGTGGCCTTTACTGTATTTAAAATTTGACTGTTTTTGAATGATACAACTCACTATTTGCATAACAAAAGAATTCAGGGAGTTGTTATTGTTCAGAGATGTCATACCTACCAAAGGCACATGGCTACCAGTTGAACAAGAAAACATATATCAACTGTCAAAGAGATGGTGTTTGGATATCTTCATAGTGATGATACCACTATGTGGTATCCTATAATCCAGTATAAACCAAGTAGAGGAATCGGCTGTTTTTCTTGATGGCCAGAAATCTATCCTGCAGGCCAGTTTAACTCTTAAGCCAGACGGAGTAGATCCTCAACATGACTAATGTGGTATCCTTAGTCCAGAGAAGAACTCATGAAACTTGAACAAGTATAGAGGACCTCATTTGAAAGTATATTCCTGAGTTTATAAGCAACTTATGACAGGGAAGAAACTCATGTATTACCTGAGCAAGCACAATTCAGCCAAATCAGTCCTGAAGTGAAAATTATTTGAAAGATTGGTTCTTTCTCAAATTACTGATGCTGGCAGGACTCTCCCTGAAGAGATTTACTTTCAGGTTTACCTTTTTTGGGGGTTTATCATTTAGATGAATAGGAATGACCCTATCCCATTGCCCCATTGCCTGCTGCCAAAGTCAGGTGAGCATCACTCAAGGATCCTTTGACTCTAACAGCATACCTCATGAAGCAGGAGGGAGGAGGTCTATATTCTGACTGAAGAATAGACCCACCCCTGGGGTTTGTGTTCTGGCTTTTCTGTTTCTATAGGAGTGATCCCAAACATCCCTTCTTTGGGGGATTTTCCTTAGGTCCTTCAGTACACTTGGAGGTGTTGAAGGGGCTGCTACTAGTGAACAAAGTGGAGATTCCACTCTTGAGGTGACAGTTATCCCTATCTGTTAGCCTTCCCAGCAATGATAAAGCCAAACTCTTATTATGGTACCAAATATAAATGCATGAAGTAAGCTCTGACCATCACATTAGAAAAAGGAGATTTAGCAGGGGCTCATTAGTGATCTTCATTCCTAAACCCTGAGCCCAGGTTTTTACTTTAGGTCTTTGTCAAAACAGGAGGAATATTACTTGGTTACATTATGAAAAGAAGAAGAAAATAGAAAAGCAAATGTGAACATCTGCTTCATTATAGCATTCAGTATCTTTAAGTAATTGCTTCATGTGATTCGGTTTGCTTTTAACCCAATTCTTTTATGTTTTCATTCAAGCCCTGACTAACTTAGTTTAAAAACTGATTTCTTATGTTCTGTTAAACTTGATTCTGCCCAACTTTATCGTTAAATATCATTTGATTGTGAGAGAGAAACATCCGGTGGCAACTGCTGTTCATGGCACACTTTTCCTGACATTTTCTCTACATTTTCTAGCTAAAATGTAGTCGATTTTGTTCATTCAAGAGTGACATTTAAGTTAACGTGGGTACATAGGTAGCAAATCTTTACAAGGACTAAGACATTTCAGCTAGTGTGGAACTTTTCCATTTGGTGAATTAAAACGATCTTATCCTTGAAGATTTCTTAAGTTCAGTGAAAAGAAAAAGGACAATCAAATGCTCTTTTCTTCATGAACCATCTGGCTCTGGGAGATGTGGATAGCATCCAACCTTTGACATTCTGTAGTCAAGAGTGTTCATGGTTAAGCAGGTCTTGACTTACTCTTATTTAAACGTATGGCCCTTACCTACTTTAATCATCTCGATTACTGATCTTTTCTTCCACTCTGAGTTATACTTATAATAATGCAACTGCAAAACTAACAAATTCATATGGTTCCTGCTTTAATTCATCTCTTAAAACGTCAGGAAACTGGTTGCTGTAAATTTTCCAGTGACTTGTGATTTTTCTTGTCTTGCTGTTGCCAGAAGGTTACCTCAGTCCTGAAATGCCATATGACATAAAATAGTTATTTAAGTTGGAAAATTATGTTTAAATATTTATTTCTCTGGTTTTATAGCTGTTGTAAATATTTTTACCTGACAGAATCCACTGGAAAAACATCCAATTGATCCCTATTCTTCGTTGGTTTATTTAACAAGACATCATTATAGAATTCTGTACAAAATGTGATATTCAAATGAATAAAACTATTGAAATGTCTATTATAACGTAGGGTAGAGTACAAGAGTACTTTACTACTCCAAAACTGCCTGGGGTTATTTATAATTAAACCATGTAT
>NC_138376.1:51422375-51448992 GCF_054177405.1 Leptonychotes weddellii
CTGGGTGGCTCAGTTGGTTAAGCGACTGCCTTCGGCTCAGGTCATGATCCTGGAGTCCCGGGATCGAGTCCCGCATCGGGCTCCCTGCTCGGCAGGGAGTCTGCTTCTCCCTCTGACCCTCCTCCCTCTCATGCTCTCTCTGTCTCTCATTCTCTCTGTCTCAAATAAATAAATAAAATCTTTAAAAAAAAAAAAAAAAAAACCATGTATCCAATCATTTGTATTTTTTTTTTGCACTTAAATGTTGTCTTACTTTTTTTTTAATTTTATTTTATTACATTATGTTAATCACCATACATTACATCATTAGTTTTTGATGTAGTGTTCCATGATTCATTGTTTGCATATAACACCCAGTGCTCCATTCAATACGTGCCCTCTTTAATACCCATCACCAGGCTAACCCATCCCCCACCCCCTCCCTCTAGAACCCTCAGTTTGTTTCTCAGAGTCCATAGTTTCTCATGGTTCGTCTCCCGCTCTGATTTCCCCCCTTCATTTTTCCCTTCCTACTATCTCCTTTTTTTTTTTAACATATAATGTATGATTTGTTTCAGAGGCACAGGTCTGTGATTCATCAGTCTTACACAATTCACAGCACTCACCATAGCACATACCCTCCCCAATGTCTATCACCCAGCCACCCCATCCCTCCCACGCCCCACCACTCCAGCAACCCTCAGTTTGTTTCCTGAGATTAAGAATTCCTCATATCAGTGAAGTCATATGATACATGTCTTTCTCTGATTGACTTATTTCGCTTAGCATAATACCCTCTAGTTCCATCCATGTTGTTGCAAATGGCAAGATTTTTATCCTTTTGATGGCTGCATAATATTCCATTGTATATATATACCACATCTTCTTTATCCATTCATCTGTTGATGAACATCTTTGCTCTTTCCATAGTTTGACTATTGTGGACATTGCTGCTATAAACACTGGGGTGCGCATACCCCTTCGGATCACTACATTTGTATCCTTCGGGTAAATACCCAGTAGTGCAATTGCTGGGTTGTACGGTAGCTCTCTTTTCAACTTTTTGAGGAGCCTCCATACTGTTTTCCAGAGTGGCACACCAGCTGGCATTCCCACCAACAGTGTAGGAGGGTTCCTCTTTCTCTGCATCCTCGCCAACATCTGTCGTTTCCTGACTTGTTATTTTAGCCATTCTGACTGGTGTGAGGTGATATCTCATTGAGGTTTTGATTTGGATTTCCCTGATGCCGAGCGGTGTTGAGCACTTTTTATGTGTCTGTTGGCCATTTGGATGTCTTCTTTGGAAAGATGTCTTTTCATGTCTTCTGCCCATTTCTTGATTGGATTATTTGTTCTTTGGATGTTGAGTTTGGTAAGTTCTTTATAGATTTTGGATACTAGCCCTTTATCTGATATGTCATTTGCAAATATCTTTTCCCATTCTGTCGGTTGTCTTTTGGTTTTGTTGACTGTTTCCTTTGCTGTGCAAAAGCTTTTTATCTTGATGAAGTCCCAATAGTTCATTTTGTCCTTGCTTCCCTTCATCTGTATTTCTTCTATCAGCAATTAACATCAGATAATTTTCAAAGGACATAACTCAAATTTTCATTGGCCAGCCTAAAATAAAATATATATATTTACTTATGTATTTGTTTACTTTTAGGGGGGAAGGGGCAGAGGGAGAAGGAAAGAGAATCTTAAGCAGGCTTCACACCCAGGGTGGAGATCATGCCCTGAGCAGAAATCAAGAGTCAGACACTTAACTAACTGAGCCACCCAGGTGCCCCTAAAATAAAATATATATTTAGACTTCGTATTGATGTTATGTATGATGTACAGTCTTTGTCTTTGGTGGATTCTTTTAAAGGTGTGATAGGAGAAATGGAAAATGCTTACTAGAAAATGTCCATACTTACCTATTTTATAGCTTAATCTATTCATTTTGGTTACTAGTTAAGTGAGTGTTAAAGAGCAGAGACACTGAATTCATTTCCTGTTATTCTGTAGATGTTTGTTTCTGGTATTAAAAATGTATTAGCACCTGAGACATATAATAAATATATAGGCCTGATATGTTAAGTGCTAGGCTAATGAGAATGATGGACAATTTAATCAGTAGCATTTTATTTTGATTTATTTCTCATAGATTGATTTAAACTTCATACTCAACTCATAACAACCAAGGTTAGAAGTTGACTATTTTTATATAAGTCCCACAAATAAATTATTTTGCCTACCAGTAAATAACTAAAATATTGACGTCTAGCATTAAATATCATGAGACCTATAGTCAATCAGGCAAGCAATAGTAATCATTTGTTACTATAAAAAACAATTATGGCTTAAAATAAGCCAAGACCTTTCATACTGGAAGATATTTTCTCTTTATATCAGTTAATTTTTCATTCAGTTGTTGTTATAGTAATTGCATATTGAACTTGAATTGAGAATTCAGAAGAGTAGCTGTGGGATTTTAGCCATTTAAAATTTATTGGAGAATGAGAAAAAGCCCAAGTGAGTAAGTCTATGTAATACGCATAAACTATTTTTCAGAACATTCAGGGAGCAGCATCTAGGTCATTCAACAGAAAACACACATTCCTAGTTTCTGGAATGCCACTCCAAAGAGAGCTTAGACTTAACACTTCATTGTAGAACTGATGGTGACCCATCATAGAATAAATAGATTCACATTGTTTGTGTTCCATGTTTCAGTCCAGCTCTACCATGCCAGCTGTGTGAATCTGGATATGTCCCTTGTTTTCTTTACAATGGTCTCCTTTTCTATAAAATAAAGATAATTTCTGCTTCATGAGGTTGTTGTAGGAGTGAAATGAGCAATTAGTAATTAAAAAGTGCTCAATAAAAGTATCCTCAACAGCCAAAATATGAAAAAATTAAACATTGATATTTTGAGAAAAGTAGATTTGATATAATTATCATATCTACTTTTTATTTGCCTAATACTACTTCTTAATTTTCCTTCTAAATAATTAAACAAAGACAAGAGGGTATATTAGTTAACTACTGGTGTATAACAAATCACCCCAAAACTTAGTGGCTTAACACAACATCCATTTATTTAGTTCATGACTCTGTGATTTAGCGGTTTAGACTGGGCTTAGCTCAGTGATTCTTTGGTGTCAGCTGATCTTGTCTAGGTTTGCTTATATATGTCTTTTCAGCTGGCAGGTTGCCTGAGGGTGGCCTGTCGAGGTTGGGCTCTGATAGACAACATGTCTACTCCAAATAGTCTCTCATCCTCCAACAATAATCCCAATCTTGTTTTCAAGGTAAAAGCAGGGGTCCAAAGAGAGCAAGCAGAAGCATATAAGGCTTCTTAAGGTCCCTAGCTCAGAACTAGCAAGCCATCACCTCTGCCATTATTATGTCATTGGCTAAAGCAATTCCCAAACCCAGCCCAGATTCAAGGGCTGGGAAAATAGATGCCACTTCTCGATCATATAAGCTGCAAAGCCATATTGTAAGGGGTATGGATACATGGAGGGGTAAAAATGGGACCATTTTTGTAATAAATTGAACATAAGATAAAATTTTCTTATTTTAATATAAAAGTTAAACTCTACTTTAGAATAAAAAGGTTGAATAGGTTTAGCAAGTTTACTTTGTTTTTCTTCTTCCATGACCTGCAGTATAATCTTAAAGTTATGTTTACACAATGGCTCTTGGAGACTGTGTCAAAAGATATTTTCATATTTGAAATGGCAAGGATGCTTTATGCATAATAGGAAAATATTATTGAAAAATAAAACTCTTAATTGGAATGGGAATAGAGAAATACAATATGTCCAATTATTAAACCAAGGAATTATTTAGTACTTCCACATAGTCTCAAGTGTTTATTAATTTTAGCTAAAATAAAATTGAGACCAGAACAACTGGAAAAAGCAGGTCAGAGTTGAAATGTATTTTTAGGATTTTACTAGTAAAGCGTTCTTGGCAATTATGCCTAGCATTTAAAACTAATGCAAGAATGTTAAATACTGTTATTATAAATATAGCAGTTTCCCATCATCACTAAAACAACTGTTGACGTGTCACCTTACTTCCTGTTAATTCTCTCTTGGTTCACCTTGTAGAATTCCACTGAATATCAGTGTTATGCAATTGTTCCATTTATTCTGGTAACATGTAAAACTTCTACAACTTTTAGGAAGGACTTATGTGTTTGATTTGACAGCTGACTCAAAAAATGAAGAGAACAGATGGAGTAGAATAATAACTATAATTTAAAAAATCACAGCAATTTATCTGTGGCCAATGCCAATTGGTATGGAAGTAACCATGCCAACTTACAATTAGCCATGGTAGCAGGCAATTGGGAAGTATAATGGTAATCCCACAGGCAAGCTAGGGGCTTAACGTTAGTCATTGCTGATTGTGTGTCGTTTTTTTATTCTTCACAGCGCTAGTGAATAACTCTAGATTATGTGGAATATGTTTAACCCTCTGTTGCTGCATCTTTTAATAGTGGTTATAGAGAAAGTGAAATGTCAAAAAAAAAAAAGAGGAACATGAAGAAAAGGAGAATAACCATCAAAGGGTGCAATATTTCATGAATATTAGTTTTTTAAAGTATTATTCTTAATGATTGCATAATATTTCACTATATGGAGATACAATATTTTATTTGACTATTCCCTTGTTCTTGGAAATTTAAGCCTTTTATTTTGTTTCATTTTTTTAAATGTGTTTTAACTAGTACATATAATGTAGAATTAGCATACTTTGGCAAGCATCTTTAAACATATCTCTTGTTTTTTCTTTACTAGATTTCTGGAATTAGAATTATTGAGTTAATGAGTATGGAAATTTTTAAGATTCTTTTTTTTTAAGATTTTATTTATTCATTAGAGAGAGAGAGAGAGTGCGCACTCGAAAGAGCATGAGCGCGGGGAAGGGTGGGAGCGGTGAGGAGGTTAGAGGCAGAGGGAGAAGCAGACTCCCTGATGAGCAGGGAGCCCAACGTGGGACTTGATCCGAGGATACTGGAATCATGACCTGAGCCAGTGGTAGACACTTAACCGAGTGAGCCACCCAGGCGCCCCTAAGATTCTTGATACATATACTCAAATTACTTTCCTAATTTTTTGTTAAGATTTATTTATTTAGAGAGAAAGAGAGAGAGAAATAGAGAGAGAGCACATGTGGTGGGGGAGGGGCAGAAGAAGAGGGAGAATCTCAAGCAGCCTCCCCACTGAGGGCTGAGCCCAATGCAGGGTTCAGTCCCAGGACCCTGAGATCATAACCTAAGCCAAAATCATGAGTCAGATGCTTAACTGACTGAGACACCCAGACACCCCTGAAAGTTTGTTTTTTTTAAGTTGGTTTACACATTCACAAATAGTGGTTGCATCCTTATTCTACCCTCACTAGCTTTAAGTATTACATTTTTTAAATGTTAAAAATTTTTATCAAATATTATTTCATTTTAACTTTCTATTTATTCCTTGTATTTCTTTAATATCACATTAAACATTCACACACACATACACAAGATAACAATCCTATATCATATATGTTATAAATATTCTCATTTTAAGGTTTGCCTTTAATGTTTATTGTACATTAAGATACAGAAATTGTAAATTTCTTGGTTGGTCTTTCTTTCCCAATTTCCTTAATTACTTCTGTGTTTTGAAATCCTATGCTTTCAAGAAATCCGTTAAATATACACTCATATTTTCTTCTAGTTTTGCCTTTACACATTGTAATCCTTTCTTCCACCTAAAATTTATATAGCGCCTATTGTTAAGATGAAGACGAAACTCGACTTTTTCCTCAATACCATATCTGATAATAACTTCCTTACACATTTGTTCATAATGCTTTCTTTATCATGTACTAATTCATATATACTAAGATTATTTTAGAGGTATGCGTTCTGTCTGTTAATTTTTGTATTACTGCCACATTATTTTAATTATTTTAGTTGTATATTTTAACATCTAGCACTGGAAATACAGTTTCATTACTCTTCTTTTTAAATATTTTCTTGTATATCTTACCCATCTATGGTGCTACTTACTAGATATTTAAATTTGGATAGTAACCTACTCTAACTTCGATTTCTTCATCCTTGAACTGAGAATAATAATGATCCTATTTTATTGTGTTTGACACTTTAATGCAAAGGATCCTAATTAGTGCCTACTACCTGGTAAGATGTTGATAGTCATTTACTTTTATTTTTGTCTTCCTTATGAATTTAGTATCAATTCTCCTAGTTCCAAAATATAAACATCTTTGGTATTTTGATTGGTTTTATGTTAAATGTACGTGCTGATTTGGGATATAACAGAGGGTTTGACATATAATGTATTTTTTATATCAGGGGTACATGTCTGTGATTCATCAGTCTTATATAATACCCAGTGCTCATTACAATACATACCCTCCCCAATGTCCATCACCCAGTTACCCCTTCCCTCCATCCCCCTCCCTCCAGCAACCCTCAGTTTGTTTCCTATGATTAAGAGTCTCTTATGGTTTGTCTCCCTCTCTGGTTTCATCTTGTTTCATTTTTTCCTCTCTTCCCCTACAATACTCTGCCTTGTTTCTCAAATTCCACATGAGTGAGACCATTTGATAATTGTCTTTCTCTGACTGACCTATTTCACTTAGCATAATACCCTCTAGTTCCATCCAAGTCATTGTAAATGACACGATTTCATTTTTGATGGCCACGTAATATTCCTGTGTGTGTGTGTGTGTGTGTGTGTGTGTGTCCACAACTTCTTTATCATTCATCTATTGATGGACATGTGGGCTCTTTCCACAGTTTGGTTATCGTGGACATTGCTGCTATAAATGTTGGGGTGTAGGTGCCTCTTTGCATCACTATGTTTGTATCTTTGAGGTAAATACCCAGTAGTGCAATTGCTGGGTCATAGGGTAACTCTATTTTCAACTTTTTGAGGAACCTCCATATGGTTTTCCAGAGTGGCTGTACCAGTTTGCATTCCCACCAATAGTGTAAGAGGGTTCCCCTTTCTCCACATCCTCACCAACATCTGTTGTTTCCTGACTTGTTAATTTTAGCCATTCTGATGGGTGTGAGATGGTATCTCATTGTGGTTTTGATTTGTATTTTCCTGATGCCCAGTGATGTTGAGCACTTTTTCATGTGTAGCAGAGGGTTTAGAATCAGGAACTAAAAAGCCATCACGAACTAAGATATTTCTGCCTTTTGTTTTCTTCTCTGGTTGCATAATGTCTCTTTTCTGTGAAACTGCTCTGTTCTCTTGCTTATCTTATAGCCTGACTCTTCTTGCTCGTTAGTAAACTTAGAATTAAATGGCAAAAATGGCAGCCTCCTTCCCCGGTTTGCATACCTTCATAAGCCCAGTGCTAATAACAGACTGCGATCACTGGATCTCATACCCACACTTTGAGCATAGAGAATCTAGTCGACTCACCTCTGGTCCAATCATCTGTGTCAAGAAAGCCCTGCAGCCAATTCAACTGACTTACAGAGAGTGTATGGGAGGTTTTTTTTAAAAAGATTTTTTAAAAAATTTATTCATTTATTTGAGAGAGAAAGAGCGAGAGAGGTTCAAGCAGGGCATGGGGGGAGAGAGAGAGAGTCTAAAACAGACTCCACACTGAGTACAGAGCCTGATGCTGGGCTCAATCTCATGACCTTGAGATCATGACCTGAGTCAAAACAAAGAGTCAGATGCTTAACTGACTGAGCCACCCATGTTCCCCAAGTGTATGGGATTTTTAAGAAGGGGAACAGGTGAGAAGAAAATAATAGGACTGTGAGTATTGCTGGTATATGGGAAAGCTCTTGGTTTCTATATTTTTATTTAGTATCTGATCACTTTACCCAATTATCTTATTGATTCTAATTGCTAATTTTATTAATTCTATTAGATTTTCCATTGAAAGCAATGGATATATATATATATGATGGTGTCCTAGGAAATGAACATAGTGATTTTGCTTCTTTATTTTAATTGTTTTAATTCTTTTCATGTTTCACATCTTGCTGTTTGTTTCACATTGGTGAAAGATGCAGGATAGAAAGGGTAAATGTAGAGTGGCTACTTAGGAGACCTCTGCAGTAGGCAAGCGAGATATGATTCTTGTTTGCTATTTTGGTGGAGACAGAGAGGGGTAGATAGATCTGAGACATAACTTGAGGGTATCATTAACTGATGAGAAGGTGCTGATACAGATTATTCTCCCATTTCTGGACATTGTGTATCATAAGAGGAACAATTTGGATGGGGGTTTATACCACAAGTTTGAGATGCCTGTCCAGCATCTAATTAGATCTGAGCCTGGAGTTCAGAAAGAGTCTGTATTACATGACTGATTGTGGGGAGGAGGCAGTCAGCACACAGCAATGGGAGTGGGTGAGATTGCATAGGAGGGGGGTCAGAAGTAGAAGAAGGTGACCACAAGCTGAAAACATACACTAAGAAGTTAAGTAGAGGAAGAAGAATATAGAAATGATGCACTTGGAGAAGTGCAAGGAAAATCAGTAGAATGTGTTGCCAAGTAGAGGAAAATGTTTAAGAAAGTGAGTGTTTAAATCTTCAAAATGTTGTATAGAAATCAAATAAGGTATAATATCAGTAGCTAAGGTTTACTGAACATTTACTATATGCAGGCATTTTTATTTCATGAGGTTATATGAATTACCTCACTTAATGCTCCCAGCAACCCTCTGCTATTATTATCCCCATTCTATAGATGAAGAAACAAATGCAGAAGATGAAAATTTAAAAAGAAATACCAGGGCTCTAACTCACTGCCTCCCTAGATGAGCATCATCCCCATAGGTCACTGGTGACTTTGGCAAAGGTAATTTTGGTGGAATAACAAGGGTAGACACCATGTTAGAGTTTGTTGAAGAGCAAGTTATAGGTGATAAAGTAAAGAGCATTCAGAAAACTCTCTCATGACCTGGCTATGAAAGGGACAACAGCAAGGGCGGTAGCTGGAGGGAGTGTGGATTATTGAAGAAGAAAACCTTAATGCACCAATATCCAAAGCAAGCATGAGTTCTTTTTTTTTTTTTTAAGATTTTATTTATTTATTTGAGAGAGAAATCACAAGTGGGGTGAGGGGGAACAGAGGGAGAAGCAGGCTCCCCTGCTGAGCATGGAGCCAGACGTAGGCTCAATCCTAGGACCCTGAGATCATGACCTGAGCCTAAGGCAGATGCTTAACTGACTGAGCTACCCAGGTACCCCAAGCATGCATTCTTGATAGGAAAATATTGTTGATCAAGGGAAGACCTGAAAGAAAAGTACAGAACCAACTCACTTACACAGAGAGTTGTAAGTATCTTATACTTCCTGAGGAATATCAAACTTATGCCAATAATGATATAATATTTAAGGAATTCTCATTAAAATCAAGAACAAGACAAATATACCACCATTACTGTTTAACAACATTCTGAAATTTTTGGCCAATGCCAATTTTACTTCCAAATTATAGTTTAAATCTATCCCTTTCTCTCCATATCCCCCAATACTACCAAGCCATAATCATTTACAAGTCACCTCTTGACTAATCTCCCTGTCTTGACCCTTACTTTTCTCTCACCCATTCTCTAAGTTGTAGAGATGGAGCTTTACAAAACAAATCATGTGAGTCTTATGTTTAAAGCATTTAGTTGTTTTTCATTAAGTTAAAATCCAAAATCCCTAATATGTCCTACAAAGTCCTGCATTGTGGCTTCTCTTTGCCTCTTGGAACTCGTCTCTCCCCAAAATCCCCCTATTCTCCTGCTCCAGCCACAGCAGCCTTCATTCAGTTCCTTGAACTCACAAGCTCTTGTCTGCCTCAGAACTATCCACTGCTTTAGAACTGTGCTTGGACTGCTTTTTCCCTTCACTTGGCCGGCCTCTATCTATTTATCACATCTTGCAAGTCATTTTCTCGAAGGAGGCTTCCTTGATGATGCTCCAATCAAAATCAGTTCCTTTTGTTATAATTTTCATTATACCTTCAACACTACACTTCACCTATATAGCACTTATTACAGTTTAGAATTATAAATTTACTGACATGAGGGGTTTTTTTTCTGTTTCTCCCAATAGAGTAGAAGCTTCATGAAAGCAGGAACCATATCTATGTCTTTATTTCCAACACCCAACATAATGCCTAGCACATAGAAGAATTCAGTTAATTTAATACTAGAGGAGATTCGTGTACACAGTTTAAGTTGTGTTTCTTTTCAGCTTCCAGAAGTATTTGATAATTAATATTTTAATTCATTTAATTCAGTATCAACGCTTATTTTTTCAAACTCCTGCTATAGAATTCGTGAGCTGTAAAGATCAAAATTCATTTTACATGTATGACCCTTGGAATTGTATTTCAAAAAAGACAATATATAAAACATTAATATATTTAATAGTATACTAAAATGTGCAGGGAAGAAATTGGGTCACATATTTCTATTTTTCAACATTTGTGAAGTGCATTACCTTTGGCAAGTACTATTTAGTTTCTTATTCTATAAAATAACATCATACTCTTCTTTTAATACTATATTACATTGTCTTTTTAATTCAGTAGTAGTGTTAAAGGTTGTTTGTTGATTCTTGCATCATAATTTTTAGTTGCAATTACAGTGGAATTTTGGAACTATTGACTATAGTGACCTGAGGTTGGTTTTGTTAAGGAAATTTATTCAATAACTATTTTATGTAATTTAAGGACAAAGAAATATGGAAATTCAGGGGCACATAATGAAAGATAAGTAGAAAGGGCATGATCCTCATTTATATGATGACTAAGACAACTTGACTTTAGATAGTTTCTCATTAATCAGTGCTTGAGTATTCTAAAAGGGTGGTTTACAGTTTGTCTCAGTTTTGCTTTTTGTTTGACCTTTATTCCAATTATCCTATTTCTTCACTCTAGGCTCTAGTGTTGTCTCAGATTTCTACTCTTATGTTTTAACCCCCTTTCCCGTAGACTCAACTTTACTCTCCCCCATACTCCCCCCTTTCTTCAGCCTCTTGTGAACTTTGCTATTCTTTCTTTCCCACCTGTTTCCTTTCATCCCATCCAGGTCTGACTCCCTTGTTAGGTTACTCTCTTCCCATTTTTATTTCAGGAAGCTCTGGGAAAGGAAGAGAATTTTTAGTATAAATATATGAATTCATGAACAGGTGACTCTAGAGTATTTTTTGTACTCAAAACCAAGGAAGACATCTATGACTCATTTGCCCCTCACACTTGAGCATTCCCTAATGAGATTGCATTTTAAATTAAGAGTAAGGTAAAGGCAACCCTACGTTTGGTGACAGAGTGTTTAGCATATAAAAAGATGTTTTTAAAAAATATTTTTCATGAAATGGATTTAAAAATTAATCTAGCTATTGCTTCTGCTTAACATAATCATCAAATATTCATCATCTCTAACTGTTTCTACTAAATCTCAGTTAATAAATATACTTTATTAATCAAATCTCTTTGATGGAGATGATTCCAGATGGTGGGAGGATAATTAATTCAATGTCACCAAACATTAGATGACAGGTGCATTATTTTTATTTAGAAGCCACTGGCATGTGAACTTTCACATGCGATGTAAAAGCAATTCACTGTATAGTAATTGCTGAACAAGTGTGTCCCATCAGACTTAAATAACAGAATTCCACTGCACAGAAAACAGAGGTGTTAGTGCAGCTGCTGTTCTAAGTGGATGTTGTGCATTAACTGTGTGACAAGTTACTGTCTGGGCTTTTGCTTCTTAGTTTAATATCTTACAGAATTTATTCTTGGTTCTTATTTTTCCTTACTAATCTTCACAATCCCCTTTAAGCTATATAAGTAATTCCCTATCAATGATCTGTTCTAATAGCAGTTGAGGACAAATGAGACAAGATACAGAAAGCAATTAACATTTGCTTTGTTTTTTCTACATTTTTCCTTGTTTTTAATGTACTGCTGATAAGCATATCATCAGATCAAAAATAAAGACAAAATGCTAACCCATTAATGCTTTGGGCAAACATTTGGGGGAATGTTATTTTAAGTACCTGCACTTGTCTGGCCCTGGGAAGGAGTGTGGCAATGCAGATGGCTTCACCCTCTGGCTGTATTCCAGCGGCTCACTAATAGTGATCCTGCCTGTCACTTAAGGTTTACTTGTATATATAGATGGTTTACAGAGCTGACATCTTGGTAAAAATCACAGGGCTGAGTCACACAATAGCACCCAGTAAATAGAGGTCAAATCAAGGGTTCTTCCTTTTGGAACTTTGGAGGTCATCTACATTGACACTCATCTGTTATGTGGATTTTCACAGGTGGTCGTCCAGGTTCTGCTTATTAATGTTAATAATTCCAAGTTCTTTATTTTAAGCCAAAATCTAGTCCCTGTTATTTTGGCCAATTTATTCCAGTTCTAACCTCCTGGAAAAATGCATTCTCAGATTATTCCTTCGTCCAAGTTACTGACAACTTTTTGGAGAGTTGAAGATAACTAATGTGTTCTCTTAAACCATGTTGGTATTTTAGGTTTTTCCACTGTGCTTTGTGGATCCTGGTTTCTGGGTCTCTCATGTTCCTCACAACCTTCATCTTGTGATGCTGTGGCTTGTCAATCAACTGTTAGTGTGATGTTCACAAGCAGACAAGTTCTATCATGTTTTGAGCAGTGAATACAGTAGGCAGTGTGGTAAAGTGAAGGAAGTTGGATTTAGTAGAGCTGAGCCCTAATCCTGGCTCTGCCTTTAGATAACTGCATGGCTGTTTCAGAGTCATCCTCTGTAAAAGGAGAGCACTAAGCTAGATTATCTCTGGGATCACAAATGTTTAGAGGTAGAATGGATATCAAAATGGAAAAGGTCTGTACTACTCTCAGGAAGTTTTTTCTTGAATCAAAATATAAGCACTTACATTTATATGTGCTACCTTTTATTTTGGGGTTTTTAGCCTAGTGCTCCTACTTGTCAGCTTTTAATTCTTGATTCTGACATCTATTAGCAGTAGTCACTTTTTTTCAGCTTTGTAACAGCCATGTATTTTGTATGCATAGATCCTGAGTCTTTGAGTAACGTGTATAAATACTGAATAAGACAAGGCCTGGAGCACATCTCTGTTACACACCATTGGAGTGCTCTTTCTAGGTGACAACTAAACATAAATAAAGATGAAATTAGTATATTTAACCACTTACTCACTTACTTCATTACAATTTAACCCACATTTAACCAACACATCTTGAGAAATTTTGTTAAAATTCTTACTGAATTAAGCCAATCTCATAACCTTTGCATGATTTTTGTTTTTTGACATGGTATACCTTCTTGATATTCATCTTATTCTTTACTAATAACGTAAAACCAATTTGTTTAATAATTAATTCTAGAATTTTGCCAGGAATCAATATCCGGCTTACTCATTACTCATGTGTATGTTTTAAATGAGGAAACATTATTGGATCTTGTCCTTTCCCTCTCCAAGATTCTCACAAATCCATGTCAGTGACTAATTTTCATTAACTCTTAATTATCTGTCTTTTATCTGCCCTCTCCTATCTTAATGTCTGTCTTGGTCTCAAGGGTAGTTAGCTAGAATCAGTGAATGAAAAGACCTTCAATTTGTTTTCAAAGTAGTTTGATGCCAACTATAACCTATTATGATATTGAAATTTCCTTCAAAACACATGCTAGGTTTTAGAACACATTTGTTTGTTCAGTCATTCATGTATGTGATAATTTACTACCTACTCTGTACCAGATACAGTGTTCAGTACTAGGCTAACAGAGATGAAAGTGACAAAACATTCTTTCAAAGAGCACTTGTGAAGTATTTGATGGATCACGAAGGACACTGTGGGAAGGAAGGGGAGGGAAAGCATAATTCTATCTGGCAGAGGGAAGTGAGTTAGATAAGAATTCATTAGTGATGCTTGAAGCATAGGTAGGAGTTCTCCAGAACAAGGAAAAGGAAAATGGAATAGTTGATTTAAAGGCACAGAGGGGATAAAGTGCAAGATGTCTGGGGAAGCAGATGGAGTATATTATATAACAAAAGGAAAAGCAGTGACCACCAGAGGGATAAAAAAAGAAAATAATTTTTATATACTGAATGAAGCACAGCTTGGTGCTGAGCACTCAACAAGGAGAATTGCCAAAAATTAACATAAAGAGTTTCCCTTTGAGCGTTCAGTTGACAACATGGTTAGCTCACTCTCCCCTAATAGGGGCACCATGTGACACCCAAGCAAGCAATCAGTATGGTAGGGAAACTTGATATTTCTGGAAAAATCTTCCCACCAGAAGACCCATCTGAAGTCTCCAGACAAAAGACTTGAAAGACTCAGGCTGGCTTAAATAAGACTTTGGGTAAGCTTTTTGTTTGGCATTTCCCAGGAAATTCTGAAGTTCTCTATTTTCTTTGTTCTCACAATTTATAGAAACTAAAAATTTTAGTTTAATAGGGGAAATAGATTTGGCCTTTAGTTTAGGTTTTTTTCTTCTAGGTAAAGGCCTAAGACAACTTAATCTAAGTATTTTTTTTTCCCTTCCATTAAAGAAAAAAAAAAAAAGAAAGAGCATGATATGCAACCACTTCTTTTGAGTCAAATAAGATTTAGTATTTGACCTTAAAGTCTAAGGGGTGAATTCCTGGCTTTACCTGCTAATAAACAGTCTTGGCCATATTTACAAAGAATCCCAAATTTTACTGATCTAAATTCCAATAATTTACTTAGCCAGATGTCCAGTCTTTTCTTATGATCATCCTCCTCCAATTGTCACAAGAATCCTTAGGGATTCTGTATGTGTTACCTCTGATCAGCATGAGTGAAAAGTAGGCTTTGCTGCTTTCATTCCCTCCTTTGGTTCTTGAGAAGAGGAATAAGAGATTTCAGGTATAATTTGATCTGGCACCTGCAGTTTTTTCTATATCTCCTTTCATTAAGTTGATTGCTGATTATCGACAGAGAGACAGAAAGAAAGCGAGACAGAGACAGGACAGAGAAAGAGAGGGATAGAGACAGAAAGTCAGAGAGAGAGTCATTTATCCAATAGGCAATTATTTTACACATTCATGGAATATTTAGAAAATATTATGATTCCTCAGCCAAAAAAAAAAAATCAACTTCAAAAAGCAGACATTTTGCAAGACATATTCCTGGATATAAACAATAGTAAAGAAACAAAGAAATTAAGAAAAACATTCCTAAATATAACCTTTGAACAAAATAGTAAATGAAAAGAGAAATTTATAGAAGTGAATGAACAAGAACACTTTATACTAAAGCATGTGAAGCATAAAAAAGCTGTACTGAGGGTGAAAATATATAGTACAAAATGTATTTATTATAAAAGAGGAACTATAAAAGTAAAAGAAATGTTTTATTATATAATAATAAAAAGAGCAATAAATACACCAAAGTACTATAATCACTAAGATTGATGAAACAGAAATTTTAAACAAAGGATAAAAAAAAAACCCAAAAGCTAGTTTAATAAAATACCAATAAAATAAATAAATAAAATTCAGTCAGGGAAACAGAGACTAGAAAATAGAAATGAGACAAAATAGAAATAAGAAAGAAATTTATAAACGTAAGTTTGACCACAGATGGTGTAAGGATTGGGAGAATTCTGGGAGACTACCATGTATAATTCTAAAGAAGAAGCAAATTTGATAACCCAGAAATATGAATAATTTCCTCCAAAAGAATATAAAAAATTAACAAAGAATAACTGGAAAATATGACTATATTAATTACTGTCTAAGCAATTACTGTGGAGAGGTGATTCAGGATCTACCATTGAATAAGGGATCAGGACTAATTGGGTTTTTCAGCAGGATTTTATCTAGCCAATTTTTGAAGATGGGTAATTTTTATGAAGTCAGCATAATTTTAATACCAAACCTAATAAAAAATAAAACTATAATCAAGTATTCCTTATGAACATATATATATTAAAAATATAAAGTATTAGCTAACATAATTCAATAATTCATCAAAAGATGGATCAAGTAGTATAATACTAGAAAGTCAAAGGTCATTGAAGTTAAGGAATTATATGAACAGAATACATCACAACAATCAATTGAAATGTGAAAGTTTATGGTTATATCAATAGATGCTGAAGCTTTTCATAATATGCAATAAGCATTTTTAATAAAAAAAATCTTTAAGTAAAATAGGAATTAATGAAACATTTTTACTAAAACCCAACAGTGAATATTATTTTTTTTAAAAAAGCAAAACTAGATTAGAAATTAAGGAATATTAGGATCTAACGAGGTAAGATTGCCATCACCTTTGCTTCACAAGAATACTAAGTTGTATGCACTGGAAGATAAGAGAGAAATCTATCCCTTTTTCCTAAAGTCTGGATTGTACAGACAGAAAACCTAAGAGACTTTGGTAGGAAAAGACGTTTAGCTGATAAAAGATTTTGGGTAATTGGTTAGGTATCAGGTATATGTTGAAAACACAATAGATTTCCTTCATTTTAGTCTTAAACACCTAGAAATATATATAGGAAGTATATTAATATAAGTGGGAAAAGCAATAAGAATTTTGGGGAAATTTGGATAAGAAAGGAACATGATATATACCAAAAAAAAGCATATGAAGCAAGATCTAAATGAATATAGATACCATTTTTTTAAGTTACAATATTAAAAAGTTTAGTAATTCAAAGTTAGCATGTAAATTTAATGCAATACAAATGAGAATGCTGACATGTTTTAAAATTTTCTTTCAAGTTAGATAAAATTGTTTAAGGTTTATACAGACAAATAAATAACTGGAAATAGTAAAAAAAAGAAATTTGAGAAAGAACAATAGTAAGGGTGGATGTGCTTTACCAGATATAACATTCTATAAAGTCACCATAATACCATAAATATTGTATCATGTAGTATAATGATACGTGGGGCAAAACAGGATCTAGAAATTGGTCCCTGGATTTATGAGAATTTAGTTTAATAAATTTTGTATTTCAATTCAGTGGGAAAGGGTGGATTGTTTCATAGATGTGCTGGCACAACCAACTCTATTCATATGAAATATATCTAACACCCTATACAAAAATAAATTCCTGATACATGAAGGATTTATAGAAAAATCAAAACAATGCAATAGATATTTTGCATTTGCAGTCTAGGGACAAGGGTATATCTAACCAAATGTGTAAATCCAGGGACTATAAAGCAAAAAACAGATGTAAAAAAATAAAACATTTCAATTGTAAAAGACAATAATCAAAATCAATTAGAAAATGATGGTTCTGATATTATAATGTAATTAACAGATAACCAATAACATTAATACTTTTCAGAGAGCTTTAACAATTGATGAGAAAAGATAAGTGAATTTTTTAAAGTGAACAGAATGTATGACTAGGTAGTTTTACTAAAAAGCAAACTCAAAATATTAACACAGATATAAAAGGCTTAGATGCGCTAGAAGTCAGTGATATGAAATTTAAAGCAATTATGAGCTATGACTTTACACCCATCACCCTGGCACCTGTTGCTGCATGTGATTCAAGGACAAAGGCATTCCCATACATTGCTCATGGTATGTATAAGACAACAGCCTCTTTTGGAAAGCAATTTGGCGACATCTATTCAAAAAATTTTTTAAATGCACCACCCCTTTACCTAGCAATCCCCTTCTTGAGACTCTGATCTGTCTAAAGTATCTCACATGCACATAATGGTGTTTATTGCAACATTATCTGTAGTGACAGAAAACTGGAAAGAGTGGGTAGTCATTAACAGGAGAACACTTGAATAAATCATGGCACATCTATCATAGAGTATTAAGGAACTATTGAGAGAATAAATTAAGACCACAGTGGATAATCTAAATTGATTTATAGAAGGTAATGTTGAGGGAGAAAATAAAAATGTGTAACATATATAATATAACCTATTTTTAAAGCAAAAAAAAAATCCATACTCTGTGTGTGTGTGTGTTTCTGTCTGTTTGTCTCCTGTTACGATTATATGAGTTTGGAGAAAACATTTGGAAGGATAGCTACAAGTTGATAATAAACCTCTGGCATCTAGAGAAGGGGTAAAAACAAAAAAGTTATGGAAGAATACTATGTTTTATTGTTATACTTCATAGCTTACATTATATACTTTTTATTTAAAAAATTATATCTGAAATACTTTACATTTATAAATTTTGTTTATTTTTTATTTATAAATTTTATATTCATAAAGTATATGTATAAATATATTCATACATTTTATATTATGTACATTCACAGTACATATATTCTGGACTGTGTAGCAAATATTTCGTAAGAAAACATTTTAACATATGTACTAAAGTTTATATTTTATGAGATCATTTTTAGGAATTTATATAAAACTATGTTTTAGGTAATTTTTTAATTTTGAAAGACAAGCTCAAGAGAGATGGATTAAAGATAGGAAAAACAGCTAGATAACTTATGCAATAATACACAAATAAAATTGAACTAGGATCATGACAATGATGTCAGGATCATGCAGCACAAGAACCAATTTAACAAGAATAAAAATAAAAATATGCAAAGAAAGTGAGGAAAGATTCTGTATTCTGATCCAGTGATTTATTTGTCTATGCTTGTTCCTATACAGCACTGCCTAAATTAGATTTTTTAATAAATATTGTTCTGAGAGTACTAGTAAGGAAAGTCCTTCAGTTTTTGCTCATTAAGACTGTCTTGGGTACCCTAGGCCCTTGGCATCTCCATATTAATTTTTAAATCATGTCAGTTCCCACACTCAGGCACATAAAACCTGCTGATATTTTGAATGAGTTTTCTTTCAATCTATAGATTGTTTGGGAGGAATTTACCTTGTGATATTATAGTCATCCAGTCCATAGTATATTTATTTAGGTCTTTTTTCTTGCCTCTTACAAATACAATTTTCCGTGTAGAATTCTTAGTTTTTATTAGATTGAGTAATAGGTATTTGATGTTTTTAATGATATTTTGAATAATTTTAGACTTTAACTTCCACTTGTTTGCTGTAGAATATTGAAATACATTGAGTTTTGTTGATTAACCTTGTGTCCAGCAACTTTGCCTAATTAACTAATCAATTTTAATAGTTTGTAGATTGCCATATCGTATGTGAATAAATAATTCTACTTCATCCTTTCTGATTCTTTTTCCTGGGTTTTCTTTTTCTTGTCATAATGCCCTGGCTAGGATGTTCAGTACAATATTGAAATGGTATAATGGACATCTTTATCTTTTTCCTGAATTCAAGGAGAAAGAATTCAATATTTTATCATTAAGTATGCTTTAGGTTTGTGCAGAGAACCTTTATCAGAATAAGGATATTAAGAATATAGTTTTCTGAGTTTTCCCTTAAATACCCATTCAGATATTTAATTTTAAAAATGTTCTTTCTAGAAGTGGTGGGATGATAATATGATTTTCTTTTTTTTCTATTAATGTGGTGAATTACACTGATTAACTTTTAAATGTTAAATAAGACTTAGATTCTTAGAATAAAACTCATTGTTCATGATGTATTATTTCTTTTTATATATCACTAGATCCAATTAGCTAAGAACTTTTTTTTTAGGATTTTTGTATCCATGTTTATGAAAAACTTGAGATATTCCTTTCTTATAATTTCCTTGTCAGGTTTTGGCATTAGAGTTATGCTGGCCTCATAAAATGAGTTGAAAACTGTGACTTTTTTTACCTTTCTCTGAAGTTATATGTATATTTGAATTCCTCCTAAGTATTTCTAAGAATTCACAGAAAAGCAAACAGGATCTGGAGGTTTCTTTGTGAAAAAAATTAAATTATGGGTTTAATTATTTTGTCTTGTTCAATTGCTTTGTTTTTTGTTTCTTCTCAAAATCTGGAAAATGTTTATTCCAGTGCTTATATTCATAAAATAAACTACATTCTCTGTTTTTCCCCTCACTATCTATTGATTTTCTTTTCTGGAATAGCAGAATTAATAGATTTACACTTTATCCCTGCCACTATCTGAATTCAATAATATGATATTATTTTTGTTAGTTTACCTTGGTATTACTGATATGCTATCTCTGTTACTTAATCTATTGGTTTTAAAGACAATGTTGTAACACCTCATCACAAAAGATAAAGGAATTATTATACCCAACTTCCCACTCTTTTTTGCTTTCCCTTCTAATTTTTTTGATGTACAATTTCAAAATTTTTCAGTCTGTGTATTTATGTTTTGTTCTTAACCATAAGCCCTAATTTTTCTTTTTTCTTTTCATTATACAGCTAAATGGACTCTGTGTTCATGGTCAGCCCCTTGCCTACAGTTTCTGTATTTTCTTGGTTGGCTGATGTTTGTCTTCTGGTAGTTTCTCCTCAAAAAGGTCATGAAAAATATATATGCATAGTATGTGGAGATCCCACCCCAATTTTTTTTTTATGTGCTGCTTTAATGACAATTTAGTTGGGTTTATAGTTCTTAGGACATTCCTTGTTTCCTCAGGGACATTTTAGCTATTGGTCTATTATCATTGAATATTGAATGTTGCTGTGGAGTTATCTGAGACCAACCTAAAACCTTTTCCATAGGAGATTGATAGTTTTCTTTACTTTAAAAAAGAAATTAATGTAAATATAATAACCAAATGTGTAATACCAGCTTCATATAAGAGCTGGTAGCATTTGAGGGAAATTTTTGTTTAGATTCAATTTGGGTAAGTATAAAAAGTCTCCCTACCTAAGGAATGGGGTCAAAACAGAAAATATACCTCAAAACATGTCTTTTAGAGAAATAATTATTTCCTTGGGCATTATAATACTTGAAAATGAATTCCTCACTTCAAAAATTGTGATAGTACAAGATTAAAAGTTGTATTTAACCTCATTTTCACTGAGTCCATCAGTGAGTCTATCAGTGGAAGAGACTCTAAGTAAATCAATGGAGATTGACAAATGCCAACACGGAGATATTTTATTCATTTCTATACTCCTTCCTCTGAATAAGAACAGCCTTCCTGGCATTCATGGTTCCAAGGTCCATTGTGAGTTCAGCACCATTAGAAAAAGAGACAAAGGAAAAGAGAAGACTCAGATTTTGTATTTAGGTCTATTGGAGAGATAGCTTAATCAGAAAAACAAGGACCCTTGAAAGTGAGTACAGAGAGTGGAAAGTAGAGACATGGAATCTCAGTTCCCTTCATCATTGCTGAACATCTCCAAAGGTTTCTTAAACGTTTATTTCTTTTTCTGCAAAATTGTAAAAATTTCCTTTATTTCAAAAACTTCTCTTAAAAAAGTCAGTTCTGGGAGTCTTTGAAAGTTTAGGCCATTTAAAAATGCATATTATTAATTTTCTTGAGTTAATAGCCATTATGGCCTAGCAGTGTGTATAATATATATCAAGGGACATCTTAAAAAGCATATTATCATAAAATGCGTATTTAAGGACTTTCTACCTTCATAAATTGAATTTAATAGATTATAACAACTCCAGTGGGCCCATTAGGGTCTTTGGAAAACACAGTTCAGGGCCTTGTTAAAACATATATTCTCTTCATGCCATATCCTACTTAGGGAGTTTGTTCTAGTAGCCTAGAGCTTGAATATGTTTGTCTTGCTTAGTTAAGAAAAATAAAAATAGAAAAGTAAATTTTTTTCAGCAACATAGGAAGAAAGCAAATTTTACAATTAATTACATTGTTTTTCGCTTCAAATGACATACATAGAAAGGTGTCAATTAAAAGTAATAAGTGCCAGTAAAAGTTTTTAATGACATAGATTATTATGTATCTTGAAAAAAAAAAACCCTCCTTTTAGGTGTCCGAAAGGGTGTGTGAAGGTTTATGTGTTTCAGTTTAAGATGACGTTATTAGTTGTTACTTATCAATGGATATACTTTAATGAAAAACATCCAGGATAAAATATATCCAGTGTTTTTCTTTCTTTTTTTTTTTTAAGATTTTTTTATTTATGTATTTGACAGAGAGAAAGCAAGAGAGGGAACACAAGCAGGGGGAGTGGGAGAGGGAGAAGCAGGCTCCCCACCGAGCAGGGAGCCCGATGCGGGGCTCGATCCCAGGACCCTGGGATCACGACCTGAGCCGAAGGCAGACGATTAACAACTGAGCCATCCAGGTGCCCCTCCGGTGTTTTTCATATTATGGTCTGCAGACTGCCTATATCAGAATCTCCTGGGTGCTTAAAATCCCTTCTCCTGAGTCCCACCGTACATTTACTGGATCGGAAGTCTAGACATGTACCTTGGGAGTTTGCATGTTAATCAACTCCCTCAGAGATTCTTGCACAATAAGTAAAATTTGAGAGCAGTGGTTATTTTAATCTATAAACCTAACCACACAAGGTAGTCAACACCTAGAGTCCTATCTAGACTGAGTTCTGGGTGTACAATCTGACTGCAGAGTCATGTTAGACTCCCTAAACATTCTTCAAGGAATACTTTTTTTGAAACCAACCCTTACCTGTACTACCCATTTTGGACCTATATAAGAAGCCACCAAGTTTTGTGGCTCTGACTCTGAGACATTAACTCTCATTTTGTAGTAACAGCTGGGAAATTAATAAAGAGGAGAGATTTGAATGCAGTTGTCCATTAGAAATCCTCTCCATTGCTAAGACTTGGAGCATTTAAAAAAATCATTTTGACAGCTTGAGATCAAAAGGCACCACCCCAGAGGTGTCCACTCAAGGCCTGTGGATGTTCAGCAATTATAAGCAGCTTGAATCTACAGCACACCACTAGCTACACCAACACAAAGCACAACAAAACAAAAACCGTCTATCGTGTTCTTTCATTCTATATTCTTCCTCAAAAATGAAAGTATAAAAAAATGGAATTATATTATTTACTAATAACTCTATCTCTTAAATTAGTTTTCCCCATTTTCCCTCATTTTAGAAGGACAAACAATAGCTTTTGACCCAGGGAAAAACTGAATTTACCTGTGGCCCAGATACAAGGCTTATATGGAAGGAGAATTCATTTGCTACTGAGAAGTGTCAACTCTGATGGCTGAAATAAATTTAAAACAAACGTCATGCTGAAAGTCCTTGAAAGGATTGCCTGGTTACTGGTTTCATGAACAGAAAAGTGGTTGTAACAGAGTCATCTAGAGGTGCTTTTATGTGCTTATGAGGTTTTTTAAAAGTTAGGGACAGAAGCATCACCATTTACATCACAGCCCCTCCATTCACTGGCTTCTAAAACTTGGATCTAACAAAATGCCTCCCAGCTATGCTTAACTGCTTTGTGGGGTTGGTTCTTGATTGTTGATAAGGATCCCCAGCTGTGCTTACCTAGGAGCCCTCTGGCTCATATTCCTCCTTCTCCTGTAGAGAACCCCTGCTGGAATAGAGTTGTTAATACCATAAAAATGCCCTATAAAATCTAGTCAAATAGTGGGCTTTCTCAGCCCCAGGTTGCAGTAAATGGAAAATGTGAAAAGTCTGAAATGAAGTACGAACATCGAGTTCTGACATGGGAGGAATAAACTGAGTAAGTAAAAAAGATAATTATCTGGAGCCTTAAAGCTTTAAACTAAATAATCTGATTCATCTAGGTTCTGGGAAGGACTCAGAAATGGTTTGCTGTTGGCCTTGCTGTAGGAGACAGATATTTATTTTAGTTTTCGGAGTTTTTAAACTTAAATTAGAAATAATTTAAATGTGCAAAAGTGCAGCATTCTTGCAGTTTTCTTTACCCATTTCTGTAGTTTTATTCCTAATTAACTGCAGCCTTACTTATCAGTGGTTTATAACATTTGAGGCAGGTAGAAACTTACATGTTCTTTCCTCTATTTCTCATACTGGCTAGACCTGACTAACAATTCAATAGTGAATCATGACCCTATCACTGTGTGAGTAATATAGGCCAGAAGATAAAGATAGTACAGTCTAAAGTAGGATTGTATGTCTGAATTATCTGAGAATGGTCCTCATCCTCCACTCCGAGTTTGCTTTTGAGATTTGGCCTTTCCCTGTTAGTTGGTTCACAGATAAGACAGTAAGAAAACAAACCATCCTCACTCCTGATAAGTAAACACTGTACTGGGATCAATTTGGGAGAACGAAACACTACTTATGAAGATTCCTAGCATTTCTTATATCTTTTCATGAATCAGACAAGAGAGTTTACTGAGTTCTGTACTAAATGCCCTGGAGGAATTTAAAAAAAAAATAGGAAACAATATCCAGTATTAAGAGGCCCTAATACTGTTGGAGATTCAAACCAAACTACTTCCCGCATTTCCCTTGGCAGTCTCGATTTGTCTTCGTGAAACTATCACCTCTCGGGAGGATGATTCCCGAATCTATATCCTGCACCTGCACCTGAGTTCTTTCCTGGTCCACCCCACTGCCTCCTGGACCTATCCTCCCACATGTCTTTATTTCATTAGTTCAGTATGTCTAAAGCAAAACCCTTCTTTCCTCTCACATCTGCTTCTCTTCCTGCATTTGATGTTTTCTATTTGTGGTGAAGACATCACCATCCTCCTAAGCTTCCAGACCCCAAACTTGTCATTTTTGTTAACTCATTTCTCTCTTGTCTCTTGCTTCTGTCCCATCTCATTTCTCATAGCTGCCCTTCTTTTGTATTTCCATGCTATTAACCCAAGTTCCAAATCTCTCCTCTCCCAGTAACCTGTCCTACATGTCCAGTTCCATTAATCTCCGAATGTATGGTGTCAGTCTTCTGCTCAAAAAGAATCGGTGGCTCCCCAGTGGCTATAGGAGGATGTCCCGAGACCCCCTAACTTGCCCTTCACAGTCTTTTACAAGTTAATCTTGTCTGACTTTCCAGCTGCGTTTCTCTTGTTCAGAATCCTGTGTTTTACCCAAACCAACTAACTTGCCGGTCCCTTTAATTGTGCCTTTACTTTTACCTTTATCTTGTTCTGAAATAGCCTCTTCCATTTCTTTTGCTCTGGATCTTGCCTAAAACGTGCCACTAATTATCTTGCCAATAATTAAGTACAGAATTAAATATACACTAAAGTTTAAGAACCTGAGCTCTAGAACAGGACTGCCTGAGTTCAAACCCTGCCACTTACTGTGTTGAGATACTTTATCTTGCTCTATGTCAATTTCCTCATCTAGAATGTGGGGGATATAGTAATACCTGATCCCTAGTGTCGTGGTGAGGTGAATGAGTTAAAGCTCTGAGGAATAGTATCTCATGCACATAAGATCTTCTATAAATGCTAGACATTAGTTGTGAATAAGTAACTTTTGTCTTCATTTCCAGGGTTTTACCTATTAAGAAATTCTTATACAGGTATCAGAAAGTTTAAGTAGGAATATGTGTAAATGACATATCTCTCTATTTGTGGAGATGAAAAAATATATTTCACTTATCTTTATATAAAGAACCCGTACTCAGGCATAATAAAGAAGTTATTAAGGACAATTTCAACGAACACAAAATATATAGAATAAGGTAATGAATCCCGATGTATATACCAACTGGCTTCAACTCCTGGCCAGTCTTGTTTCAGCTAGACCCCATTCTATGTTATTTTGAGGCAATCCCAGACAGTATATGCTTCATCAGTTCAGTGTGCATCTAAATGACAAGAGCTTTTCTTACATAATCATTATACCATTAACACACTTAAAATTTTAACAGTAATTTCTTTTTTTTAAAGATTTTATTTATTTATTTATTTGAGAGAGTGAGAATGAGAGAGAGAGAGAGCACATGAGAGGGAGGAGGGTCAGAGGGAGAAACAGACTCCCTGCTGAGCAGAGAGCCTGATGCGGGACTTGATCCTGGGACTCCAGGATCGTGACCTGAGCCAAAGGCAGTCGCTCAACCAACTGAGCCACCCAGGCGCCCTAACAGTAATTTCTTAATGTCATTAGTCATTTGGTATTCAGATTTCCAATAAGATCATAAAAGATGTAACATTTCTTTAACAATTTGCGTTAGTCAGGGTCAAATAAAGCCCACACATTCCAGTCGGTTGCTGAGCTTTTGAATGTCTATTAATATGTAATATTCCTCTCTCTCTGTCATTTTATTGTTTTCATTACATTATTTGTTATAGAAGCCAAGTTGTTTGTCTTTTTTTTAATGTTTCTGTTGACTTTTATTTCTATTTAAGTTATATTATACTTTTGCTGGCTTTGAATATTATAATTTTTGTTGTAATTTTTTTATTATGTTAATCACCACACATTACATCATTAGTTTTTGATGTAGTGTTCCATGATTCATTGTTTGCGTATAACACCCAGTGCTCCATTCAATACGTGCCCTCTTTAATACCCATCACCAGGCTAACCCATCCCCACACTCCCCTCCCCTCTAGAACCCTCAGTTTGTTTCTCACAGTCCATAGTCTCTCATGGTTCGTCTCCCCCTCTGATTCCCCCCTTCATTTTTCCCTTCCTACTATCGTCTTCTTTTTTTTTAACATATAATGTATTATTTGTTTCAGAGGTACAGGGCTGTGATTCAACAGTCTTACACAATTCACAGTACTCACCATAGCACATACCTTCCCCAATGTCTATCACCCATCCACCCCATCCCTCCCACCCCCACCACTCCAGCAACCCTCAGTTTGTTTCCTGAGATTAAGAATTCCTCGTATCAGCGAGATCGTATGATACATGTCTTTCTCTGATTGACTTATTTTGCTCAGCATAATACCCTC
>NC_138376.1:51449492-51550146 GCF_054177405.1 Leptonychotes weddellii
TTTTCTCTTTGTCTCTGAGACTCGTAAGTTTTACTAGTAGATGTCGGGGTGTTGACCTATTTTTATTGATTTTGAGGGGGGTTCTCTGTGCCTCCTGGATTTTGATGCCTGTTTCCTTCCTCAAATTAGGGAAGTTCTCTGCTATAATTTGCTCCAATATACCTTCTGCCCCTCTCTTTCTTTCTTCTTCTTCTGGGATCCCAATTATTCTAATATTGTTTCGTCTTATGGTATCACTTATCTCTCGAATTCTGCCCTCGTGATCCAGTAGTTATTTATCTCTCTTTTTCTCAGCCTCTTTATTTTCCATCATTTGGTCTTCTATATCACTGATTCTCTCTTCTGCCTCATTTATCCTAGAAGTTAGAACCTCCATTTGTGATTGCACCTCATTAATAGCCTTTTTGATTTCAACTTAGTTAGATTTTAGTTCTTTTATTTCTCTAGAAAGGGTTTCTCTAATATTGTCCATGCTTTTTTCAAGTCCAGCTAGTATCTTTAAAATCGTCATTCTGAACTCTAGTTCTGACATCTTACTAATGTCCGTATTGATTAGGTCCCTGGCAATCAGTACTGCCTCTTGTTCTTTTTTTTGAGGTGATTTTTTCCATCTTGTCATTTTGTCCAGAGGAGAATAGATGAGAGAACAAAATGCTAACAGGGTAACAATGACCCCAGAAAAATATACACTAAACAAATCAGAAGAGACCTGAAACCAGGGGAAAAGAAAGGGAAAGGAAGAAAAAAGAAAGAAAAAGAAAAGTTAAACAAAAAACAACAACAACAAACAAAAAACAAAGAAGAAAAAACACAGAATATGCTCAAATATGATCAGGCAGGTGCATAGATCAGTGCCACACACTAGATTTTGGGTGTATTTTTGTCTGTTATAAGAAAGTGCCTCCCAAAATTTTAAAGAAAGAAAAACTTCTATATGTACAAAAAAAAGGGTAAATACGATGAAGGGATGGAATATGATTGTAAAGATGAAAATTATAAAAGATTTTATAAAAGGAATTGATAAGATAAGAAGTTGGTTGAAAAAAGAAAGAAGAGGATTTAAAAAAAAAAAGAGAGAGAATGTGATCAGGCAGAAGACTAGAACAAAGCCATACACTAGAGATTTAGGGTATATTTTGGTCTGTTAGAAGAAACTGTATCCCAAAATTTTAAAGAGAGAACAACTTATATATATATATACCAAAAATAAGGTTAACTACTATGAAGGGATAGAATATGACTCTAAAAATGAAAAAGATTTTTTTAAAAAAGGGATTGATAAGATGTTGGTTGAAAAAGAGAAAAAGAAAAATTTAAAAAAAAAGAAAATTTAAAAAATTAACTTTGAAGGACTAAAGAATCATGGGAAAAAGCCATGAATTTTATGTGTGGTATTCCCCTAGCGTTGGAGTTCTGCCGTTTTCATTGATCGGTAAACTTGGTCTTGGCTGGCTGTTCTCGCTGATCTTCTGGGGAGGGGCCTGTTGCCGTGGTTCCCAAACGTCTTTGCCGGAGGCGGAATTGCCCCGCCCTTGCCAGTCTGGGCTAAGTAATCTGCTCAGGTTTGCCCTCGGGAGCTTTTGTTCCCTGCAAGCTTTCCGTACAGCTTTGGAGGACAAGAGTGAAAATGGTGGCCTCCCAATCTCTGCCCCAGAGGAGCCAAGAACTCAGGACCCCGCTCCTCAGTGAGCTCCCAGAGAAAAGCAATCAGTCACTCCTGTCTCCCCGGTCTCCGGCCGCACTCCGTGCTCACCCGGCCTGTGACCGAGCATTTCTATCTCTGGCACCCGACCCCGTGTGGAGTCTCCAAACCCAGCAGATCCCTGTGGTGCGCTCCCTTGCCGCTCCTCCCAGGGGAGGAAGGTGAGTCTCCCCGGATCTGCCGCTTGTTGGGTCCCTGCTGGAGAAGCAGTGGCCTGACTGTGCCGTGGATCACGGTTTATGGCAACCCCGAGCTGAGAGCCCATGCCTCGGCTCCGTCTCTGCAGCTGGCTTCCCCAATCCGATACCTGGGAGCTCTGCCGCACACAGGCACCCCTGGTCGTTCTGTGACCCCAAGGGTCCTGAGACCACACTGTCCCCACGAGGTTTCCACCCCCCACTTAGCCACTAGAGTGACGTCCCTCAGCCAAGCAGACTTCTAAAAGTTCCGATTTTGTGCTCCATGGCTCTATCACTTGCCGGTAGCGGCTGACGGAGGCCCCCTCCCCCGCCGTCTATCCTCCCGAATATCGCCTCAGATTCACTTCTCCGCACGTCCTACCTTCCAGAAGGTGGTCGCTTTTCTGTTCAGAGAGTTGCTGCTATTCTTCTCTTCGATCTCCTGTTGAGTTTGTGGGTGTTCAGAATGGTTTGATCCCTATCCAGCTGAATTCCTGGGACCAGACGAAATTTAGGTCTCCTACTCCTCCACCATCTAGCTCCTCCCCTGATTTTATTTAATCTTAATTAATTTAAATGTAAATAGCCACGTGTGGCTGGTGGCTACCACATTGAACAGCATAGCTCTAGAGTTTCCTTGCCCTTCCATTTTCAGTTTAAAATTTTCAGCTTTATTCTAACTTGAACCTATTTCACTGAATGTGTTTGTATACACTTTTGTTTATCCTCGTATTATATATATTTCTTATATTCCAGTATTAAGTTTTTTTACTTCATATCCTGTGTTTTCAATAGTATAATAATACATAGTGTTAGATGATATAATAATAATACATAGTCTTAGATGATTTCAATATTGTAATAATACATAGTCTTGGATGAATACAAAGTCTTAGATGTAATAATACAGAGTATTATTGTTAGTATTAATGTATTTCTCATAAAGTCAGATGCTTTTCTTTAGGTGTTTTTTTTTTTTTTTTGCATATAAAAATAATAGTGTTCATTGTAAGAAAAAAATGAAGGAAGAGGAACAACAGAATAAAGAAGAGGATAAAAATCATCCTAGGGGCACAAAGCAGAGATTACTACAAATACTATTACATACATGCATATACACACACACTGTGTTACATGATAGACCTGGCAACTTGGATGAGTTCTTTATATGCATAATATATTCTTTTATTTTTAGACATTTTACTGATTATAGAGCTAAGATATATTTATTGTTTTAAAAAATTGAAAAAGAAGAACATAGTGAAGGAAAAAAAAATCACCCATAATCACAGAATCCATAGATTAACCACTTCTATTGTTCTGGTTTGTCTTCTTCCAGTATTGTTTCTAAGACCCATAGTAGGTGGATACATAAGTTGGTAGGTAAGTAGGTAGGTAGATGCATAGGTAAACAGGTATTTAATTGTTTTGAATAATGTTAGACATGTGCAGCATTTGCCAATAAAAGTATACATCTTTCAGATGATAATCAAAAATATATGTCACTATGGGTATGTATCATAAACAATTGGTATAAATGGTCATTTTGAACATTTGTAGTTTTAAAGTTAAAAAAAAGGTATTTGTTAACATTTATTCGTTGAATTTATCAATCCCTTAATTGTATCTTACTTTTTACATCGTAAGGATTTTCCTGTAGTATAAAGTAAAATTCATAAACATGATTTTAATGGTTGCATTATATAGCATTATATTTATATACCATAATTTATTTAATCAGTTCCCTATTATTGGACATTTAGGATATGTCTCTTTTTTACTGCTATAAATAGCATTGCACTCTACAATTTAGTGCCTAAAACTTTTCATCTCTGATTATTTCCCTAGGATACATTCTTGGAAGCAGAATTACTGGGCCAAATTAAATGAACAGATTTAAGACTCTTGATATATATTGCCAAATTGCCCTCCAGAAAGTTCTTTGTTGCTTATAGAAGAAAATAAATAATCCTTGTTCTATTTCTACCATTTAATCATTTTTATACAGATTTTCTTTGAACCTTTAAACTTCTCTTTGGTTTTAGGACTCAGAATTGTTTTTTAATAAATGTTTCTTTCAAGGGATTAGCAAAGTAATCACATTGTTATAAATGCCCCGACAATGTAACGCTCTTGTTTTTTCTTAGTACAGGTTCTCAGGCTATAACATTTTTCATTGTATAAATTGTTTCTTTCTAGGGTGAACGAGGAGAAAAAGGAGATCCAGGCCTGGCTGGCATTAATGGACAAAATGTAAGCCTAAAATTTTTTTTTCTAATATTCTGTTTACATTTTGCCACGGAAATATGTTGACTGTCTAAGGGTATTAAGACTTTACTATCCATGGAAGAACTAACCACAATCAAGGCAAAATCAAGAATCAAGGCATTTTTAAAATTTTTTAAATTATTTATTTATTTATTTGAAACAGAGAAAGAGCACAAGCAGGAAGGAGGGTCAGAGGCAGAGGGAGAAGCAGACTCCCCACTGAGCAGGAAACCTGATGTGGGGCTTGATCCCAAGACCCCAGGATCATGATCTGAGCTGAAGGCAGCCACTTAACTGACTGAGCCACCCAGGCACCCCTCAAGGCAGTTTTTTAAATGGCTCGGTGTTTTTATTGTCATTATGGGTCATTCCTTGGGTTTACATATTTCATATTGTGTCATCCTTAACAGCGCTTTCTTTTTTGTTCTTTCTGGATTGAATTTTTTTCTGGTCTTCCTCTTTTTTCTTCTTACATACATTCTCATGTGGTCTGTGTTCTTATCCAGGGTCGCTCTTCATCTTATACCAAAGTTCCATCTACTGAAGGATCTGCATGGGTGGGATTGCAGTGATGAAAAGAAGGGGAGAAGAGGAGGGGAGACTTAAATTTCTGTGTTTCTGCCCTTCCACTGCACCAGGTCATCAGCCTCAGGGCTACTATTACCTGTAACATCCTGATGTCCTAGCATCTCCTCTTTTTATCTTAGGATGACCGTCCCCACCTCCACCCCTATCCCCTGAGCTTCACTTTGATTCTTAGGATGAAACTTGAAAATTATCCCAAATCTGGGTTGTTCTCTGAAATATAGACTAATTTTCTGGTCATCAAAATCACCATTTACTATACATACACTAACTTTACTGGGGAAAGTGACCACCATGAGAATTACTCTTTCCCATAGTTTTCTTTTTCACTTGCATAAAAATGTTTTAGAAAAGTTCTGAAGTGCTACACTACACTACTTGCTTTATGAATGAAAGAAAAAAGGAAACTAGATTTGGTCCCCTAATGCCTTAGAGGCATTATGAAACCCATCTTGTATGCAGCAGATCACTACAGTGAGGAGGAAAGCTGATCATTACAGTCCCTGGGGCTTGTGGACAAAGAGGGACACCTGAGTGTGGGGAGGGGGTTTCTCCAAAAGAGAAATACGCCAGTAATTAACCCTGTAGTCAACACTGGATTGAGGTCCTGACCCCCCACAGATTTACTCTCTTGTTACTTCCGGAGAAGCCCCATTTATATATTTAATATGACCCTCATTCTTATTCCTTTCCCCTTTGAAGTGATTTTTCTCTAAAGAGGACGGGAACTGGTACCTAGGGCTTGTAGCTAGAGGAATCTCTGCATCTTCTCTAGCTCTTTACAATGCCTTAAGACATTGGCTGCCACAATTGTTGGTGCCTACACTTAAACAGAGCATCTGATTCATTTCCCATCCCCACCAGGGGAGGCACCTGGTATCATAGCAAGAGTTCTGGAATGGAAAGCCGGAGCCCACTGTGTCCCAGTTCTGTCACTAGCTGAGAAAATCACTTCTATGTCTGTAAAGGATGGCCTTAGAGTCTAGTCTAAGGTCCCCATCACTATGGTGTCCTATAGTTTTATACAAAGAGATTATTAAGATTACAAACTTGAAAAGCATCCATTCAGGTTTTTGGAATTCCTGCTACAGGTAAGGAGATATAGAAATAACAAAGCAGATTACAGCTGGAGCCAGAGTATGGAAGGTGCTGTATACAAGGATGTTTTCCCTCCTTCCTCTGACAGAGGGAAGACATCCTCCAAGCTGTGTTTAAATGAAGATTAGTTTGACTGTGTGTTCTATAAAACGGATAAAATTTAGGCCTCTGCCTATGGTTTGTTTTTTCCATCATACTCTTCACAAGAGCAAAGACCATTTCTTGGAATCCTTAGTACTTAGTGAATATTTTCAGAGTAAGTTCCCAATAATTATTTGCCAAGTTTTAATTTTAAAAACTGAGAAAGTATTATAATAGTTTAAAATAGATGTAATTAGAGCCTAAAGTAGGATAACAGAGATGGAAGGGAGTACATAGATAGTGATATTATAGTGGTAAAATATATACTAGATAGCACTGAAAACTCAAAAATAGCTCAAGAATTTGACCATTCATTATGGGAAGGATGTTAACTTGTGAAAAACAGAGGAGTGTTGAAGGAAATTAACGATAGTGTTACAAAAGATAACCAAACTGCATGTATGTGGGCTCCCTGAGATAGAGGAACAAAACAAAGATTTTTAGAAGTTCATTAAGATAACAATGGAGGGGCACTCGGCTGGCTCAGTGGGTTAAGTGTCTGCCTTCGGCTCAGGTAATGAACCCTGTGTCCTGGGATGGAGCCCTGCTTCATTGTCAGCTACCTGCTCAGCAGGGGAATCTGCTTTTTCTCTCTGTCTGCTCCTCTCCCCTGCTTATGCTCTCTCTCACTTTCTCTCTCTCTCAAATAAATAATCTTAAAAAAAGATAACTTTGTAACTGAAATAGAGAGGGATTTATCCAAACACCTGAATAAAACTGGAGATTTGAGGGGTTGGACTCTGAAATCTACTTACATTAACTTAGAGATTTGGAAATTTTTCTTATGGCGTCTTCAAGTAAGGTGGTTTGGCTTTTTAGAAGTAATCAGTTGATAAACAGATATATGTGAGTGCCTACTACATGCCCAGATGTTCCAGCAGCCATTATAGGAGTTCCAAATCCGAATAAGACCAACCTGTTAGGAGAGCACATAGTGTAGTGGGCAGTGTGACCTTTCCTCTTGGAGAGGATCTTGGAAGAGTTCTTTGCATGCCCCCAATCACAGGGCTGTCATTTCTTTAGCACCATCATTGTTTAATGTAGCTCATTAGGTACATCATAAAGCAGGACAAAGCACATTAACTTTTCTCACTTGGTTACTTAATTAATATGTAGATGATATTATTTTCCTTTCCTCAGTTTTGCCAAAGATATTCAGGGGTCACGACTAAGGAGAAATAAGAAAAAGTAATGAAAATTCTCCTTTTCCTCCCTTTATCACTAAGAATAAAGAATCAAATGCTCTGCTATTACATCATTAGTGTTGGTGTTATTAATAATGTGTTATCATTCATACACTGTTTTCACAAGGAATTTGAAATTTGATCCTTACTGTAGCTTTATGGGCTAGCTAGGGCAGGGGGTTATAACATCTCCATTTTCAGAGGCAAGAAATAAAGGGTTGGGAAATTAAGCGACTTTTTTTTTTTTTTTTTTTTTTTTTAGAAAATGGTAAAATCAGCTTTTAACCCTACATATTTGGCTGAAAAGTCTCTTATTTCCCCATTAAATCATGCCCACTTGTCATTCCTTATTTTTCAGTGCTAAAATAAACTGAATGTGCAAATTAAAATCATGCAGCATTTATGACAGTTCACTCTGACTTTCAATAAGCACAGGTACACATTCTTAGGGAATGAAGGGCATTATAATAGCAATTTCAATTTGAATTAAAGTCAAGGCATGATGGAGAGTCTAACTTCAGAAACATTCTGTTGGAATGCAAAGTGAATAAACTTAATGGGCCAGCTCATTCCAGCTACTTTCCAAGTCAATGAAAATTGTAAGAATTTAATATTCCTACGAAATGAATTCAAAAGCCCTTTTTAAAGGTCTTTATTCTTGCATATTACAAATATCTTGATGTAAATGTATCCTTTGATAATTTCTTCTGTGCCAGCTATTTCAAAAAATGGGCAAGCTCACTTTGGAAAATGTAAACCTGATTTACAGGGAAATATTCAGCAGTTCAGTCTTTCTCAGTGGGACACTATTGTCGTTTTGGGTAAGACAGTTCTTTGTTATGTGGGACTGTCTTGCAAGAGCAGAATGGTTAGCATCCCAAAGGCTCACCAACTAATGTAGCAGCTCTTAATCATTAGGACAAAATATATATATATATATTGGTCTGATATCTTTCTAAATGCATCCTTGGTAGTGTATATGTGTGTGTAAACTTTGGATTGATCTTCAAGGTATTAGAGTATTGGACTAAAGTTATTAGACTAAATACATGCTCCTATTTCCCTTATAGTTTAAATAATGCATACCAAACATTAAAATTGTCAAAAATTTGAATTGCTAAAATTTAGCTTTCAAAATACAAGACCTCAATTTTACACACTTTTGAGTTTATAATTAAATGATTTTGGTTGTGACCTACTGTGAGATATATTCAACAAATGCATCTTATAACAGACTTGAGAGGGTGTCTTATAAAGTTGTTAATGTATCCTTTAAAGCCAGACTTTCTGGGCTCAGATCCCAGCTCTGCCACTCCCTACTTTGCATACTACTTGGAACATGACTTACTCCCTCTGTGCCTCACTTTTTTTTTTTTTCATTTGCACAATGGGATGATAATATTAATAACACTTCAGGGCTTTTTTGTCTGTCTGTGTTTGAGGGTGAACAGGGTTATCATGCATAAAGCATTTAGAACAGTGTCTCGCATACAGTAAGAACTATATAAACATTTACTATTATTTGAAGCTGGGTTAAATAGAACACATTTATCTCTAATAAAAATAACATTTCATTTGTTTGTTTTTTTAATAGGGTTGTATAATCTTAGAAAAGTTGATTTCAATCATTGAGTTTAGACTCTTCCTCTGCATCTTTATTATTGTCTATCAAACATCCCTTATCAGAATTACAGCATCTGATGTTTCTAAAATAATCATGTTAATCTCCTTATACCAGTGTAATCTTTATTATTAAATACAAATATATTGGAATCACAAAGCTGAGCTATCAGCTGGCAACAGTTTATGCCATCGCTAGGGAACAAGATACAGTCAATGGGAAGAGGAGGTGAAGAATTAATTGATGGGTTAAATTTTTTGAACAAATATTTTGTATCTTCTGATTTTTAAAGATGCTACATACCATGAGGAGTAGATCTTCCAATAAAATTAATTTCATAGTCCGCCTGCTTTTATAGTTCTAGATATAATACTGTTATTCAGCTTTCATCTTGCCTTTAGATAAGAGTTCCTGTCTCCACATAACATACAGAGTCAACTACTGTGCTTTTGAGAATCTTTATATACATGAATTTTATTGAGAACCTTGATAATGGATTCCCATCTTATTCAATATTGAATTCATAATCTGTTCCATTTGATTCTTTATGCTTTATGGTGAATGCAGCATCTTTTTCTCCCCAGTACTCAATAACCATTGATAACAGCACCAGTGTGACATGAGGAGAAAAATTGCACTTGAGAAAAGCATTACTGATCTGTTTCTCAGAGCCTATTATGATGCCATGGCCTTAAAAACATTGTACTTTGTCACAAGAGGACATGAGTTACATGGGCCCACTTCAATGACCATAAAAGTAGAAGCTTGATGAATGCAGTACTTTTCAATTGCATTTTATCGTATGTGAGTTAAAAGCACAGTGGTTCCATATCCATCAAACTGAGTACAAACCTGAACAGAATGAACTATTAATTATCCCTTAAACTTGGACTTGAAAAGTAAAGGCAACATTTATTAAGTACCTACCATGTACTGAGTGTTTTTATAACCTATGATTCTCAGAGCAACCCTTCAAGATAACTATTATTTATACCTATTTTATAGGGAAGCTTGAACATCTTAGGATTTTGCATAAAATGCCACTCTTTTCCTGACTCTCCTGAACTCCACATTCCTGAATATTGAGTACCTCCAGTAGATTTAGGCCTTTCTGGGAACTGTTCCCTTCACACTTGCTATATACTTCCATAATAGCACTCAATATTCACATCAGCTTATATTTGGTTGCGTTATTCCCCCACTGCTTCCTGAGCATGGTTGATTGAACCAAGGATAGTTAGCTGATTCATTTGCCAATAACTCCTTCCCAGAAGTTGCAGTTAAGGTTAGTTCGTCAGGCAAGAATATTGGGAAAAATTTTAATGTATTATTTTATACCTAGAAATAATATTTGTATAACATATAATGGGTGATGATTATGAATCATGTAATAACTGGAACACCAGTGTACCTAGAACTCAGTGTAACTCCATGCCCCACCCCAGAGTTAACCATTTTCCTGAATGTTGTGTTTAATGTTGCCTTTTAAAAAAATAACATTTGCAGATCCATATGTTCATAGAATACAGAGTTTAGTCTTATATATTTGTAGATATTCAATAATATTTGTTGAATAAATGGGTACTTGGTGTCTTTCTCAGCCATTTCTTCTTCATGTGTTTTTCTCTGGATAGTCTTATACCAGGAAGCAGAAAGAAAACCTCTTTTTTAATAAACTTCTCAGTCCAGTAAATGGTACAACGTCCTATCACTTACTTAAGCCTTGGCACCTCCTTTGCTTTGCCCCCTCTTCCAACATATCTGCATGTCCTTCTTCCCAGTATGCGCAGCCTCTGATCACTGCTCTCCATCTCCAGTGTCACCCCCCTACCTCAGCCACCCTGCGCTCTTGCCTGGAACGCTGCTTCCACAATCTATTGCCTACAATCTATTTTCACATTGTGGCCAAAGTGATATCTTTTGAAAAAAGCCACATCATGTCATTTCTCTGCTTGAAACATTTAAGTAGTTTCCCCATCCCGCTTAGAACAAAACCTATCCTCCTTGCTATGGCCTGCAATTCTCTATGTGCATTGACCTCTGTCTAAACTTGACTTGATCTCCTGTTCCTTGTCTGCATGCTCATGACATTCTGTTCACCCTGGAGGCTTTGGTGCTTGCTGTGCCTTTTAACCTCAATACGTTTTCCCCTGGATCATCGCATGGCTGGATCCTTTAAAACAACAAATGTCCCCTCCACACAGAAGCCTTTTCTGATCACCCCAACTGAAATAGTAGCTCTCTCCCTCTCACTCATCACATTCAGCCTGTTGTCCTGTTTATCAGCAGTCACCCTCCTCTCATAACATGAGTTCCCTGAGGGCAGGAATCTTGACCTTGTTAGGGAAAAACTATTCTCACACTTATTAAAATGGTAAGGAGGACTTTTTGTTCGCACCTATTGGAATAGGGGTATTGCAGTAGAGGTGAGAAATTGAGCTCAACTCCAAATACAACAAAGACAGGTGGGAGATTTATAGCCAACAGAGTGATGGGCTCAGTGAATGAAAAATTATTAAGAGCAGACCTCAAGGGTAGGATTCTTGAAAAAACTGACTTAATAGGATTCTTGCTAAAGGCGGGCCAAACACTTACACATCAGAGGTGGGGGATGAGGAACTTGATCTGATATCAAGAGTGGGGGATTCTTTCTAAACTGACTGAGCAAGATTCTGGCTAAAACTGGGCTAAGCAGGCCAAAGACAGAACAGAACAGAGGACAAGGTTGAGGCTTAGTCGAAAAGAGGACTCAGAAGAGTCTGACTAAAGTTTGATGAAGGAGAGTCTTTGTCAACTTCTTGTTTTTATACTTCTAAGTCGCACTATCCAATAGAAATAGAATCTATTTAATATAATACTTATACAGTATATTTCTAAATATGATATAATTTCAAGACAAATATAAATATATTTTCCAGTAGCCATATTAAAAAAGTAAAAAACAGGTGAAACTAATTTTAATATATTGAATATATCCAACATATTATCATTTGAATATATAATCACTATAAAAATAATTAATGAGCTATTTTACATTTTTTGTACTAAATATTGAAAAATCCATGTTTCACACTCACAGCACAGCTCAATTCAGACTAGTCTCATTTTGCTTATTCAGGAAGGAAAGGCTATTTCAAATAAAAAGAGAATATCACATCTCAAATATAATTTACTTTTTCACTCATCCTTTTTCTATAAATACTCCAAGGTAACAGTGGAAGACCCATAGCTATGAGTTTTATCCTGAAAGGTATTTCTACAATTGTGAAGTGTTTTTTGCCAATCAGGTGCTGTTTTCATCTGTTAAGTCTTTTTTTCTTAAGATGTAAGACTGCAGTTTTCACATAACCTCTGGAACAAGATTATTTTAAGTATCCAGTTTTCCTTCATTTCTTGAAATTCTTCATGGGCTTCTATATTAAGTAGTTAAAGCTGATGGCATTTGACCTTATTTATTGACTACAAAATGTCAGTTCAGCGAGAGATGGATCCCTCAGCCAAGAGAAGTAAGACGTCTAGATATACTGTGCATTGTATGGCTTCAGAATATTTCTTTTTTCCATTATTGTTCTTCCCTCATCCAATGTGTTAAGGATGAAGGAAGATATTTTTTTTTCTATTCACCACACAGTCAGGATGTGTCTATCTTTCTTTCTGTTTACACTGTGAAAACCTTCAACTGTAGAACTCCAGTGAAATCTATCGTGGTCTTCCTGAGAGCTGTCATTTCTGAGTCTGATCAACCAAATACCCACTGAAACACCCAAGAGCCCAGAAAACTCATGAACATATTTATCTGATACTTTGTCTATGTCTTATATGGTTTCATTTCATATCTTTATAAATTCAGGTTTAAAAAAAGTAGGAATTAGAGAACTAAAACATACTTTAAAACAGGAAAGAGACAACATTGTAGCTTCAGGCTGTGAGTGATAGGGAAAGAATATGTCCTTCATTTATTTTTCCCCCACAATTAGATTACTTGATAGAAACATAAAAATGTTTTTTATTTAATTCTTGAATTTTTTTGGCAAGCTTTATAAAGGCCAAATCAATGCTAAATCAAAGATATTTACAACATCCACAAATTTAATCCAAAGTGGATACTTAAAAGCTCATATAGATCTAAATGATGTTCTCCCAGATGGTGAATTAATGTAATTTTAGCAGGAAGCGAAGTTGCACAAATATGCAGTATTCAGGACTCACGCTGATTTAATGTATCTGTACTCACTACAACGCAGATGTTGCTTATCATTTTAGTGCCAGTTGTCTCTCTTTCTCTCTATACTACAAACTGAAGAATGGGATTTGGGAGTTCAGTAAATTATGATTTATTTTGTGACTAATGACTTGTTAGAAATTGAAGCATTTCTGTGAATTGTGTATAGAAATCACATTGGTTGTATTCTTCGTACAGGGTTTGAAAGGTGACTTGGGTCCTCGTGGTCCACCTGGCCCAAAAGGAGAAAAGGTATCGTATTCACCCAGAGAAGTGCCAGTTTTTCTTAAGAAAACCCTGAGAATGTATGCAGGGACTTTTCAGTGATACTATTAAACTGCCAAAAATTAATTTTGTTAAAATTAACCAAAGGCTGTTATGTTAAAAGCATCTGAAGAAAAGCCTTTTGGTTCATTTAATCAGTTTGAAGAGACTAAATGCACAACTGCTAGTTGCATTAATTTGTGTTTATAAGATTTCACTTTCTCTCTCTCACTTAACAGTATTAGCTATTCCATTGCCAAATTAGCAACTGTGCCTTGTATCAGGGAACTTTGCCAATAGCACTGAACTGCTACCATAATGGTGAAGCAGGTGGCCTTTGGGGGGGATGGAGGTTAACTTTCTAACTCAGTCTTAGTCTGAATGCTTCATTTCCTGCCACTTTTTCTCACATGCCATTTTATAATGATATATTGGCAGTGACCTTGAAAAGAGATTTAGAAATACTAAAAGCAAGAGTCATTCAGAATAAGGTCATAGGATGATCCCAGTTTGTTGAGAATTGTATGTGTGGGTGTTTGACACTGTGTTTTGTTCTCTATTCTCAACACATTTGGGAATCCTTGTCTGGCTTCAATATTTACCTCAATGTTAAAATTGATCTTACAAATTGGTCCTCAGTGACCGAGTTAAGCTATGTCGATGTTCCTTAACGAGTATTGGCTATTTTTATTCAATTGTTCCAAAAAGTAATGATTACCCCATACTAAGTCTTAACTTTTGAGGTGACTATGTTAGATGAGAAAAGAAAAAGTCACAGAGATACTCTCAACATGAAAACACATCTCAGAGCTTCATGCCACAAAGTATAAGGTCTCCATAATGTCTACCTAAAAAGCATTATAGCAATGATGCTTGATCTTAATGATTAAGAGTTCTTATTGAATAAATAGAGGTCCTGATACAATAAAGCATATAGGTGACATATAAATCAGAAAATAGTAAACTTCAGATGAGCCATTTTGTAAAGATTTTGAAAAGTTTCTCAACATATACACCTGGTAATTTGTATTCACGTAGGTCAGCAAAGCAATTTTGGTATTTAAAAATATGTAAATATAGGCAAAACCTCTTAAAATTGATGGCAAGTACAATATCAATTTAGCAGAGCTTTGTAAGAGGCAATGGGACTGCTTCTTGCAGCTGGGAGGCATGAAGTGGGGAGATCCACTTATTATTTCTGCTGATCCTCATACTAACTTTGTCAGAAAAATTATCTGTCGTTGTGACACTTCCCAGCTGCTCCACTGGCGAGTAACCATATTTGAAGAGATATTCTTTCTAATTTTGGATTAGTAGACAAAAGAATAGAAAATTAGATTATTTTAGCTTTTCAAAACAAATTCTGCAGAAAGCATGGGGGTGCACAAGGTGATGTTTATATCATGAGAGCTAAAACCCCATGATATATTTTTCATTGTGCAGAGACTCCTATCAAGATGAAATTCTATTTTTTTCCTTCAAAATTTATCTATGTATTGCTTCTATCCATTCAGAAAACATAAATAAAATGTGCAAGAAAAGATTATTAGTAACTGCAACTTTTATTCAATCTATTTTAGGGAGATACCGGACCTCCAGGACCACCAGCCTTAACTGTAAGTATTCTTGAAATCAGAATTCAAAATTAAAATACGTTATCTTGTTAGTTTTTCACACTACATCATGACTAAACCAAAATTTAAGCCATAGGCTATTTTGAGAGCTGAAAGTGACCTTAGAGTAGATCTAGTCAAACCTCCAGATTTTAAAGATGGGGCATCTGCCCACATCAGTGAAGTACTTAACCTGAGGTCATACCAGTGGTTACTAGAAAAGTCTGGAGGCAGTACCAATCCTGAACAATTTTCTCTACCCTCCATATGGTTCATAATTGTGCCCTTTGAATATCTGATTATACATTCTTAACATGACATTTAAAGTTAATGGAAGCAGAGCCTGCTCTACTTATTCTAAAAATTGTAAAAGAACAAAATAAACTATAATTGCCCAATGGGTAAAAAACAGTACCTATTTAAACTGATTGTTACATTCCCCAAAACCTGTCCAAAACCATTGTTTTTTCCTATGTGATTCTCTTCTAAGATTTACAAATGGCAAAATGGTGATATTTCCGTAGCAGATTTATGAGAAAAGTTTCTAAGGTGCACATAATGGGATTGTTCTCAATTAAATGGTTCATCATTTATTAAGCATTTAATCATAAATATATAATGACTTTATATTTGGATATAATTTACTATTATAGATTTTCTTCATAGGCCATTAAGGACTCTCATTTAACTTAAAGATTTGGTATAACAATGACTCTAAGCCTAATAGAAAAGAGGAAACTTTCTTAAATAAGATCATCTGTAGACTGAGGTCTCTTGAATTTTATGTTGATATTACCTAATAACATAAATTAAGACTTTAAATCATCAGTTGTCAGACCAGTTCTGATTGGAGAAGGTCAGGTTTAAAAAGAAATCTTCTAGCATCTGTGTTGAGCTCTTCCCAACAAGTCAGCACAGTAAACTCAAAGACTGTGTGTCTTTGATAACATTTGTATTTATCTTTGCACTTGGAAATGTCATTCTGAACAATATGTTAATAAGGTCTTATATAAATAATTTTTGCAATGCTTTCTTAAAGGACAAATACTTCTTCAGAAATGAAAAATCTAAGGAATCAAACAGATGACTTAGGAATAACCAAATTCAATTTACAATGGAATTCTGTGCTTGAAGCTTTCATTTTCAAGATGGAAATAAAAGCTATTTGAGCAGTGGTTTTAACTGCTTATTATTCAGCTTTTTTATACTTTGTGGAGTTTATTTTTTAAAGTATTTGGCAGTGATTTAGACTTAAGCCTGCTTGCTTTATTTAAGTCACATGCTTTCTTTTGTTCAACTAAGTTACATGTTCACCCACTCCACTTAGTTATCTGATTTCCTAGTCATTTCTAACTTGTGTTGGAAGAACAAAATGTAGTCTATGTTTATCATTTCATCTGATAATGCAATTTTGGCCCCTTATCCAGAAAACTGTATTGGGATATATCTATTTTATGGATTTTTTTTTTTTTTAGAGGGGGGAGAGAGTGTGTGTGCATGAGTGGGGCGTGGAGTATGAGGGGTAGTGGAAGAGGTAGAGAATCTTAAGCAGGCTCCATGTCCAGAGTGGAGCCTGACAGTAGGCTTGATCTCATGACTTTAAGATCATGACCTGAGCCAAAATCAAGAGTCAGACACTTAACCAACTGAGCCACCCAGGTGCCCCTATTTTATGGATTTTTAATAACAGCTATTGTCTTCCGGTCAAATAGCACCCTATAGATGTCCCTGTACTATTTAGCTGGCAGGCACTGAGGGGGTACAAGTGAATTTTTACATAAAAATATAACAAGGCAAACCGCTGTGAAATGAAATGTTTTATTTCATAAAGTTAAATATTAATATTATTTGGATATTACTAGTTAAATGCTTGTCATTACTTTATTAATATAATCAACTGTTAAAAAATGGGCAGAGACATGAATAGACATTTTTCCAAAGAAAACATACAGATGGGCAACAGACACATGAAAAGAAGCTCAACATCACTTCTCATCAGGGAAATACAAATCAAAATGATAAGATAGCACCACACACCAGTCAGAATGGCTAAATTTAACAACACAGGAAACAACAATTGTTGGTGAAGATGTGGAGAAAGGGGAACCCTTTTACACTGTTGGTGGGAATGCAAACTCATGCAGCCACTCTGGAGAATAGTATGGAGCTTCCTCAAGGAGTTAAAAATATAACTACCCTATGATCCAGCAATTGTAGTACTAGGTATTTACCAAAGGATAGGATACAAAAATACTAATTCAAAAGGATACATGCACCCTGATGTTTATAGCAGCATTATCAACAATAACCAAATTATGGAAAGAGCCCAAATGTCCATCAACTGATGAATGAATAAAGAAGATGTGGTATGTATATATATGTAATGAAATATTACTCCATAAAAAAGAATGGAATCTTGCCATTTGCAATGACGTGAATGAAGCTAAAGAGTATTATACTAAGTGAAATAAATTAGTCCAAGAAAGACAAATACCATATGATTTCACTCATATGTGGAATTTAAGAAACAAAATAAATGAACATAGGAGTAAAAAAGAGAGGCAAACCAAGAAACAGACTCTTAACTATAGAGAGCAAATGTAGTATTACTGGAGGGAAGGTGGATGGGGGAGATGAGTTAAATAGGTGATGGGTATTAAGGAGGGCACTTGTGATGAGCACTGGGTGTTGTATGTAAGTGATGAATCACTAAATTCTACACCTGAAAGTAATATTACACTGAATGTTAACTAACCGGAATTTAAATAAAAAATTGGGGGGCACCAGAGTGGTTTAGTCAGTTAAGTATCCGACTCTTGATTTCGGCTCAGGTTATGATCTCAGGGTCATGAGATAAAGCCCTGCATCAAGCTCCACTCTGGGTGTGGAGCCTGCTTGAGTTTCTCTCTCTCTCTGCTCATCCCGGCCCCTCCTCCTGCCCCCCAGCTCATGCTCACACTCTCTCACAAAAAATGAATGAATGAATAAATGAATAAAAACTTGGAAAGAAAATAAATAAATACTCTTTAAATTTTAAAAAAGACATAATCAACTGTTTACTATGAAATAAGGATGAATGAAATGCATACCACCTCACCATGTACTAAATATTTAATTGTAATTATAATACAGATTAATACATTTTAATGAAGTGATTGATAACAGTTTTCAAGGAAGATAAACTTGAAAGCTATACTGACTCCACTATATTCAGATTAAAGGAGGCATTGTTATATAAGTCAATAAACTGAGAGTTCATTCATAGTGGTTCTCAAAGCTAATTGCACGCTGAATTAACTAGAGAACTTTAAAATATACCAATCTGTGGCTCCACCCCCAGAAATTATAATTCAGTAGATCTGGTGTGGACCAGTATATTTTAAAGCTCCTGGGGCAGTTCTAAATATGTAGCTGGAATTGAAAGCCATTGTATATGGGCACTGTAATGGAACAAGCTTTCTTCCTATTCAAAAAATTCTTTTAGACTTTTGAAGAAGTCTGGCTTTCATCTGAAATCCAACTTAATACATCATAATAAAGTAATGTCTCTTTCCATTAGGGAGGCACACTAGTAAAATGAAATTAAGATTGAAGGCTGCTTGGTTAAGTGGAGGAGATTAGGGCTAGGAAGATACCTTTAATTATAGCCTTAACCCAGCCATTCAAAGACTGCAGTGAGCTCAGGTGTCTTAATGCTTCTCAGAATTTAATGTGCCCAAGAACATTTGGGGGTCTTATTCAAATACATATTTTATTTCATAAATCTGAGGTAGGGTGTGAGATTCTACATTTCTAACTGGAGGATGCAGGTGCTGCTGGTCCTCAGACCACACTTTGAGTCACAGGGCTTAGCACTCAACCCCCAGCTGCACTGCAGACTTGCTGCCTCATTCCATAGATTAGTTGTTCCTTACCCATACTGTACATTAGATGTACACAGATCACCTGATGTAAGTGCGCTTATCTTTAAATTTTTCCTGCTTTTCCTGAGCTTCTTTGATCTGTAAATTTACGTATTTCACCTAACTTGGGAAATTTTTGTCCATGATATTTTTTATACAATGTTGGATTACTTCTAATTTACTTAGAAATTTTACAACTGTAAACATATGTGAATTAGCCTTTTAAATTATATATTCTATTTGCCTCACCTTCAATATATATCTGAATCTGACTGGTTCTCACATTTCTATTACTTTCTGGTTCTAGACACCATTATACATCCCTGGATTATTTCAGTACCCAATTAATGGTCTCCCCACTTCTTCCCTTGATCTCCTTGAGTTTTACAAAAACACAGAAGCCAAGAAGTTTCCTTGTCAGTCTTCTGTTCAAAATCTTCAGTGTTTTTCCATTTGATTCATAATAAAAGCCAAATTCTATCCAATGGCCTAGCCTACAAGGTCTTACAGGATTCAATTCTTGCTGCATTTTTGACATCATCTCTTATTCTTCTCTTCTTGCTAACTTTATTCCACAACAATGGCCTTCTTGCAATTCTTCAAGCATTCCTGGCACACCCCCACCTGAGAAGGTTTGCATTTGCTGTTTCTTCTGCCTGCTCTAGCAGGTAGCATAGCTACTTCCTTTAAGTTTTAATAATGACCACATTGAATTACCCTATTTTAAATTACATACACACACACACACACACACACGGAATTTCTAATCCCCATTAGTGCTCCATTTTTTTCATTTTCTCCATAGCACTTATCACTTTCTAACATATTTTAAATGCCTATTATATTTATTGTTTGTTGTCAATATTCCTCTACATTTGACTATTAATCCCATGAAGGGGTTCTTTGTCAGTTTTGTTCATTGTTGAATTCCAAGCTTACAGAACAAAGTTTAGCACATAGTATGCCCTGAACAAAAAGAAAAAATGATGTTTAATGAACATTATCTTTGTAAGTATTTTAATCTTTGCTTTTTATCCTCATTAATGCCATTTATTAACTTTCTTTCTCTTAGTTTGTATAAAATAAGAATCAGCTCTAATATAATGATTTTGGTGAAATAATTTGGACTGGTGTTTTCTTTGTCACAAAAAATTTGCTGCTTATTCCATTTTTATTGTTTTAAGGTCATTTGTTTTGAAGTTTTCTTAAGTCAATTTTCTATAAAATTGTTTAATATTCATTAAAAAAAAAAGCAGAGTGCTAGCCAAATAGAATAAATCTGTGGTTCCTATGACTTGATTCTGACACAAAAGTATAAATTGAAATAAAAGTCTTTGATCTACAGTTTTAGGTTTTACCTTATCTTATTACTCATATCTAAGCACTTTAACTCCTAGAAGGTCAAATTTGGCACCTAATCCATAAAAATATTAAATCAATTGCTATAATTTGGGACTTTTGCTTTCAATAGCACAAATAGAAGCCAAATAAAATCAAATTGTACCATGATTCCAGCTGAAATTCTCTAAGCAACTGCTTATTAACAACAAAAGAATAATTCCCTTATAAATACATTTTGCATGTACATGTACTTTTTAAAATTCTAGTTTTAAAAAATGTCATCAAATCACATTTTTCTGATACTTATTTGGTTGCCACCATACCTGGAATGAATGTCACAATGACACTTAACAAGTGAATTACTGGAAGTCATCATCATAGTGGAACAAGAGTTTTCTACCATATACCTCCTAAAGAACATCAATTTAGACAATCACTCATGGATAAGATAGCTTTGTGGAAGTCCAGGAAGAAGTCTAGTGGAGTCTAGTGGAGAAGTTCCAGCATACCACTGAAGCAAAGAAATCCAAAAAGGGTAAGAGGAACAGTTTCAATTTACATGCATTACCCCTCCCCCAAGGCTACACAGCTCAGTACCAAGAAACAACTTTCAGCCCATGATTTCTCCTGCTGGGGAAAGTGAGAGCTTGTGAATGAGAACTCACCTGTCCCAGCTATGCAGGATGCTGCCAAAGAAACCCACTTCCTTCTTACCTCATCCAGAGTACTGAGGTATGCTGTGTGATAGGGTGGCTAATACTGGGAGAACAGCAGGTAGGGCTCTCAGAGGGCACCAAAGGGATGTGAATCCTACTGAGTGCATGTACCCTAGACTCCATTAGTAAACTCACCCACAAGCCTCTGGGCATTCATCACCTTAGCTTCTCCCTCTAATGGCCCACAGGCACTGCCAAGGCTCCATGCACCTCACCTCCACACACACCTACCTCATGGCCAGCTCCATGTGCATGCTCCCAATGGCAGCAAGAATGAGCCTTTGCAGAGGACCAGTGAGCGCCTGCAGAAGCTGGCTCCACTCTGTGGGATTTGGAGAAACAATACAAAATTGAGGATTCATCACTGCCCTAAGAAAAACGAAAGGGAAGCTGTCAGCATATGTCCTGACTATGCAGTATTGAGAGAAGGCATAAAACTTTAAGAATTCCCCCACAAGAAGAAACAAGAAGTGTGGAGTAGGTGTATCCGAGAAAAGGTCTGAGAAAGCCTTAGAGTCCCTAACAGGGTTGATGGAAGGCATTTCTCCCCCAAAGCCAGTCAGTAAAGACTGAAAAGGTAACTGCTTTAGTAAAGACTGAAAAGGTAACTACTTTTTCAAATATGAAGACAGCTGGGCACTTGGGTGACTTAGGAGGTTAAGCGTCTGTCTGCCTTTGGCTCAGGTCATGATCCCAGGGTCCTGGGATCGAGCCCCACATCGGGCTTTTCCCTCTCCCCTGTGCTTGTGCTCTCTTTCTTGCTCTCTCTCTCTGACAAATAAATAAATAGAATCTTAAAATAAAAAAAACATCAAATATGAAGACAGCAACACAAGACTTCAAGGAACACTAAAAATCAAGGAAATATGACATCACCAAAGAACACAATAATTTTGCAATAACAGACCCAAAGAAATGGAGACATGCAATTTGCCTGATTAAGAATTCAAAATAGTTTTAAGAAAGCTCAGTGAACTACAAGAAAGACAGTTCAATGAAATCATGAAAATAATCATGAACAAAATGAGAAGTTTTACAGAGAGAAATCCTAAAAAAGAGCCAGATAAATTCTGGAGCTGAAGACTACAGTAAGTGAAATGAAAAAAAAAATGCAGTTTGAGAGCATACAACAGACAAGCAGAAGAAAGAATCTGTCAAGTAGAAGGCAGGTCCAGTCAGCAGAACAGAAAAGAGAATGAAAAAGAGAAAAGAAAGCCTACATGAAGTATGGAATATCATTAATAGAAATGATTATTGGAGTACCAAAAAGAGAAGAGAGGAGAAATGTGTAGAAAGCTTATTTAAAGAAATAATGGCTGAGAAATTCCCAAAGCTGGAGAGAGAAAGTTGGAGACTTGAATTCATGAAGCTCATAGGTTCACAATAGCCAGGACATGGAAACAACCTAAGTGTTCTTCAACAGATGAATGGATAAAGAACATGTAGTGTGTGCAGTGTGTGTATATAATTATTCAGCCATAAAAAGAAGGAAATCCTGCCATTAGCAACAGCATGGATGGACCTTGAAGGCATTATACAAAGTGAAATAAGTCAGACAGAGAAAGACAAATAGTCATGTTCTCACTTATATGTAGAGTCTAACGAAACAGAATTCATAGAAACAGAGAGTAGACTGGTGATTGCCAGGGGTGGGAGAAGGGGGAAATGGAGAGATGTTGGTCAAAGATTAGAAACTTCCAATTATAAAATGGGTAAGTTCTGGGGATCTAATGCACAGCATGATGACGATAGTTAACAATACTGTGTGATATACTTGAAAGTTGCTAAGAAATTAGATCTTAAATGTTATCAGCACACACACACAAAAGGTATTTATGTGAGTTAATGGACGTTAACTAATCTTATTGTGGTAATTGTTTCATTATATATACATGTATCAAATTATCAGGTTCTATACCTTAAATTTACACAAGGTTATATGTCAATTATATTCCAATAAAACTGGGGAGAAAAAGTGAGTTACTGATAAATTTAACACATCTCTTCTGTTTGATATTTATAATTTACAAAGCAGATGTTTATTTGCATGAGCTAAAACCAACACTGAATAAAGAAAACATCATAATAACATTCAAATTTCTTTGATCAAAATACAATTTATCTAATATCATAATACAAATTTATGTAAAAGTAGCTTCTGATAAATTATTCTGAAATCATAAGACTTTGATATAAAAAATCCCCTAGTACAGGTAAATATTTTATGGTTTATTTATGTTATTTTAATTGTGACATTTTACACAAGTTTTTACTTTACATTTTTTTTCAAGTTTTTATTTAAATTCCAGTTAGTTAAAAACATACAGCGTAATACTAGTTTCTGGAGTAGAATTCAGTGATTCATCACTTACATACAATACCCAGTGCTCATCACAAGTGCCCTCCTTAGTACCCATCACCTGTTTAACCCATCCCCCAACCACTTCCCCTCCAGTAACTATCAATTTGTTTTCTACAGTTAAGAGGCTGTTTTCTGGCTTGCCTCTCTCTCGTCCCCCCCCACCACCCCATTCATTTCTTAAATTCCACATATGAGTGAAATCATTTGGTACTTATCTTTCTCGGACTGACTTATTTCACTTAGCGTAATTCTCTTTAGCTCCATCCATGTCATTGCAAATGGCAAGATTTCATTCTTTCTGATGGCTGAGTAATATCCCGTTGTGTATGTATGAATATATATATATATATACACACACACACCACATCTTTATCCATTCATCAGTTGATGGACATTTGGGCTCTTTTCATAATTTAGCTATTGTTGACAATGCTGCTATAAACATCAGGGTGCATGTAACCCTTTGAATAAGTATTTTTGTTTCCTTTGGGTAAATGCCTAGTAGTGCAAGTGCTGGATCGTAGTTCTATTTTTAACTTTTTGAGGAACCTCCATACTGTTTTCCAGAGTGGCTGCATCAGTTTGCATTCCCACCAACAGTGCAAGAGGGTGCCCCTTTCTCCTCATCCTCTCCAGCAGTACTTTACATTTAAATATTAGATATAAATCTTTACATTTAATGTGCAAGAAAATAAATGCAAATTACTTGGTTCTTTGTCGTTTGTTGTCAATAACTTTAAATATAATTTCTTTATATATAACTTTGTGTCTTTATATATGACTTCTTAAAATTGTTGTATATGTTCTATGTTCTTACTATTATGCACTATTAACAAATAATCCTCATATTAAAAATATACTGCTGTTTTTACAGTAAAGTTTTGCCAAAATCCCTAACTAAAGCTTCAGAAGCGAGGCAGGGACTATGATTGAAATAAGACAGTTGGCTAACACCTCTGCCTCCTTCCCTCTTTTCTCTTTTGGCCTTTGCATGTCATGTTAGAAGAGACAGGTGAAGGAAGGTAGAACAGGGTTACTTCATGGAATATATCCACTAATTTTAGTTCCCAGGAAAATGACTATATTACTCTGGCCCTGTCCCTTTGGGGAGTTATTAAATACTCATCCAGATGGCACCAAATGTTTACATAGAAGTCAAAGGTTAAGTCAGTCAACAGCAAAAGTGTCTTAGACATGCTTACTAAGTGATACTTTAAATGCCAGTCCCTTGGGACCTGGATAAATCTAGCATAAGTGAAAATTAGGCACAGAGAAGGAACACAGATTTCACCCTATGAAAACTACCTTAAATACCATAAGCAACTGAGAGAAAGTCTCAGCTGGTCATTTATAAATCAAATGACACACAAATTAACAGATGGCCTCCATGAACAAGAGATCATATAGTATTCACATAAGGGAAGCCTTGAGATAAGGTTTTTTTGTTGTTTTTTTTCAGAATTAATGTGTTGAAAATACAAAAATGATCAGTTCAGTAGATGAGATGGCCTATTCCCTCCGTTTCTCTCTCCTTTGACCTACCTACTTACCTGACTGATAATCATGTGTCCGATACTAGGTGCTGGGAACACAGAAACAACCCTTGTATTGTTGCCTTCCCAGAACCTATTTGGTTTATGAAAAAGCAAACAGCTGTTTAAAATTGATCATTTTTAAACTGGTCATTTGCAGTTAGCATATAAAGAGTCTACAAGTATTCGTACAACTGTAGTTATGTTGGTATTACACAAAAACTTTTAGTTATTTAAGAGAAAATCATTTTTTACTAGAATTCTTTTTTTTTTTTTTTTTTTTTTATAAAGATTTTATTTATTTATTTGAGACAGAATGAGAGACAGAGAGCATGAGAGGGAGGAGGGTCAGAGGGAGAAGCAGACTCCCTGCCGAGCAGGGAGCCCGATGCGGGACTCGATCCCGGGACTCCAGGATCATGACCTGAGCCGAAGGCAGTCGCTTAACCAACTGAGCCACCCAGGCGCCCCATTTTTTACTAGAATTCTTATGCTATAATTTAAACAGTTATTTAGTTTAAATACATTTAAATCATAGGTTCAACTACTAAATAATGTTTTCTTACTAAAATTCCTAAGGAACTATAACCATCTCCTGTTAGGTGAATGAAATAGAAAAGTTCTTGTTAAATACCCAGAGAAAATAATTTCTTTAAGTTCTGACTTGAATAAATATATGGTCTACAGCATATATGTACTATACATATTGATATGTACACGTAAATATATGTGTTGTAGCATAGTAATTAATAGGCAATTCAATTAAGATTGTTTAAAATTCCTTACATATCAAAATCTGAATTATTTATATGGTCTTTCTATGAATTACCTGAATTTGAATTTAGTTTGCCTTAAAAAGTTGCATAATTCATATTTAATTCACTGTTAACTTTCTTAAACTGATGATCCAGCTCAATATTGGGATTTTTAGGGTACTAGTGGGCCAAAAGAAAGAAGGGATTTCAAATATTCTTAAAAATCAATCTTTTTTTAAATTTATGGGCAAAAGACTGATTTAAATGATTTCGTTGATTAAAATAGAAGGTGTTTCTATACTACAAAAATATTTTTATTGACTCTGTGCAGAAATATAGGGGAGTGGATGCTTAAGGCCCTAGAAAGATTTATGTTCTGCCTCAGAGAAGATTTATGTTTTGGAAAAACTTCCCATCAGCTCATTTGACAAGAGGTGATTTATATATCTTTCATTAGATAAAGGATTTGAGAATAGCTCCTTCTGCCCTTCTGTTTATAGTTTGCTTCTGTTACAAAAGACATTTCAAATTGTTTTCATCACAATTTTAAGTATGTATTTTAAAGCTCAACAATAAAACTTACTTTCCTAAAAGTGCTATACACTAGCAGTTAGGGAATTTTATGAAGGAGCTGTTTTTTCTCGGTGAGATATTCAGTGATCTAGAAAAATACATTAAAATGTATCTTAAATGGCATTAGAAAATCATAAAATGGATAAGCCTTTTGAAAAATTATATGGAGACAAATGTGTATTTAAGTCAGATATATACAGAAATTAGTTAATTCAATTAGTTCAAAAAATTAGTTAAATCAATTTCACTTTAAGTATATAAAATTTTTTTTGGTAAGAACCTTATATGGATCTATAAAATGGAATTTTAGAATTAGAATTATATTTATTCCACTTAACTATTTCACTGTTTTAACAAACCAAAAATTCATGCATTATAGCTTAGTAGTTATCGAGTCCCTTCATCCAGGGTTCGAACCTGAGCATGTTACTTGACTTCTCTGTGCCCTACTCTCAGCATCTATAAAATGGAATAATATTTCCTACTACATAGTGTTGAAGTGATGATTAAATGAATTAGTATTTGTAAAATTTTTTGACTGATGACTGGGTCCTAGTAAGTACTATTTTACATTTAGCTAGTGTTCTCATTGTTATTATGCTAATCTTCAATGGCAAAATATCAATAGGAATGAAAATCAATAGGAACGAGGCCTTTATGAAATAATTGCTGAGAAATGTTCAAAGACAACTTTTGTATAATCTCAGTGTCTTTATGGGTAGAATTTTTTCATCTTAAGAAAATAATTAACTATAAACTGAATTGTAGTATTTTCTTTTTTACCTCTAGTGTAATCTCTATGAGGATAGCAACCTTTTCTATCATATGCATTCCCAGAGACTAAACGTACTTGGTGCAGTGTAGGTACTCAATACAAATTTCTTCTTCACAGGCAGAAGATAGATATTTTTCACTGACAAACATATTATCAAAATAAAATATCACCAAATCCTACAGTTAGAATATCTATAGGAAAATATTAAATCACTGACTTGAACATTATAAAGAAGGGCAGATGCCCTCCTTCCAACTAAAAGTAATTAATTTAGGGCAGGTCACCTTATCCTATATTGATTATTTTCAACAATGGCAATCCTGATGTCACTTACTGTCCCTCATTTCTTTTTTGTCAGTTTGAGAGACATGTCATTTGTGGGCAACTGGAATTATCTCCTTTCTTGAAGAATCCTACCTTCTGTTTAATATACTGCAGACATGAATAGAAGCTATATATGTTTTAATTCATCATTAAGGTTTCTTTTGACAAAGAAACGCTAGATATAAGGCCAAGAAACTCAGGTCTATCCTGAAATGTGCAACTTTATTTATTTATTTATTTTATTTTGGGCATGTCACTGACTAATATTTAGTGGTCAAAGCCGAAGGTTTTAAAGGTCATTCAAATTGTGAAATTCTATTATTTCACCTTTAAATTTCCTAAGGAATTCTAATTCATTTAGCTACATATGATGTAATATCTATCCCTCTAAGAACATTTTAATGAATCTTCTCTTTTGTCACATTATTTTTGGAAAGATAGATTTTAAATGTAAAAAATAGTTAAGTTAGATGTATCCACAATATAGAGAAAGGGTTGGACTTAACCAGTGTCAAGAACTGTGAAAGGTATGAAATTTTACCCTACTTGCAAGGAAACAATTTAGCCTACCACAATTTAATGGATCCTAGCAGAAGACACGAGATCCTGAGTCAGAGGCAAAGATATTATCACTCATGGCAGCAGGCAGCATGAGCTTCATGTTTACATAGGTTGCCCTGGCCACCAAGCCTCAGGAGTAACCCAGGTAGGTACTACACATGCAATGGATTGGTGTCACAACTGAGAAACTCCAAGTTTAGAGGGCCAAAATCTTTTTTAATGAATTTTTTTAACAGCCCTTCCTAAAGATGTTATCTTTAAAATTCTGAACATAATCTTTAAGGAGGGAGACGTTATCTTAAAATTCTGAACAGTAAGCAAATCTTCCCTTTGCTTTCCTATATAAGCATTCTTAAAAAGATAATACAGAAGTAGAAAAGAACAAATAGTACCTCCCTCACAAGACATGCATGAAAGAGCCATGGAAAGACCCATTGTTTCCCAACGATATCCACCCCTCTTTTCTATACTTGGCTCCTGGCATTTTCCTATGAGTATGCCACTGCATCAACCACTCTTATTAAACTTACCAAAACAGGCTGAGACCAAAACTGTTCAATTTGCCCCATCTAGCGTTTAATGAGGCCTACTGTTAAAAGGATTCCAAGCAGGTAGATGAAGCCAACCTAGAGTATTAATTTCAACCATGTTCCCCTGGATCCCAGACCCAAGCAGCTGAACAAATCCCATAAATTAGCCAGGTCTACCTTAGAAAACCAGATGATTTGCTCCTTAAGTTTCTGAACTGCTCTTTCCCCTTGTTGTGAAGCATTAATCCAGTATATCAACACGAACAGACACATTTTTAATAAAACTTATAGAAACCCATTCTGTGCCCTACTTTAGCCTAGTGTGCAACCAAAAGGGTACTAAGTGAGCAGTATTCAGTCAAGTAGCCATTATCTTTTTGATCTAGGACCACATCAAGCCAACAAGAACATCTAGGCAGCTGAGCCAGAATTAAGTTTGAATTCTCTATATTCTTTTTTGGCTAGGCTGGTGGGGAAAAGATGGTTTAGAACACAGAGCAGTTAGCGCCTTACTCATAAGACAAGCAGAAATGCCAAAGATTCATGGAGAATTATCTCCAACAATGTGCTTTGCACCCCTTTTTAAAAAATCTTAAATGGTTGCTCTTTTATTTACCACACCATTTGCTAACAGTACTGCTGCCTCATTCAGCCTCTGACCAATTCTAATCCTCAGACACCTTCTGGGGCATTGCTATTCTTACTTACCTTAAGTCTATGCTGTTGATTTTTCATTCCATTTCTTATGGAACACCATTCTGTTTTACAACCACTTCTTAGTTTCCCAATATAATATATTCTAGAAAGTTTAATATCTTCATGTGTCAAAAATGTCAAGGGTGATCCTATCAGATCCTATGATCTGATAAGATTTACCTGAAACCCCATTGGCAGATTAACATGATGCATATTTAAATACATCTTACTCTCCAAATATTTCTTTGGAAATGGAAGTAGAACATATTAGAAGTAGAATTGAGTTTTGGGGTCAGATATATTTGAGTTTAAAGCTCAGGTCCCCCCCTTATTTGCAGTGTTATCTTTAGGAAGTTTGTTTTCACATCTATAAAAAGGAAAAATTCTATTTTATACAATTGTTAGAATTAAATTAAATCACTTATGTAAAGTGACTAGTGGGATTCCTGATATAATAGCAGGTACTCAATAAATGTCAATTCTCTATTCTTTTCCTAATTTATCGTTGTGAGTGTATGGAGGTCATCAAAATATTTGTTGAAATTTTGATGAAATGTTGCACTAGGGCTTCTACCATTTGGTTCTGTGCAAATATGAGAGTCTTTTTTATATGCTGTTTGCATTGTCCTTTTATTCACTGTTTATGTGCTTGTTATAGCTTTATATTAGTACATTGACTCAAATTATGTTGATTTGTTCACATGATATGCTACTTTTTTTAGAAGCTTAGAAATAACTTTCTGATTGCTCCATTTCATTGAAATATGAAGAAAAATTAATTGTAATTTACTTTCATGCCAACTTTCTAGTGTTTGATTGGTAGTTTGAAAATTAAGGCATTTATACCTGGCTTTGATAACACCACAATCTGATCATTTGAAAAACACACCGTATTACCAACCCAGCAGACTGAAAAGTAATATGGGACTAATATCCTGGGGGAGGAGGGTCTATTTGATACATCATGACTAATCTTATTAATGCTACTTGCACTGAATAGAAGTTATACTGACTCAGCCTTAACTTATTCAGTATTTGATTAGAGAGGGCAAATGTGTGACCTCATTTCTAAAAGATTGTGTTTAAGGAAATATTTGTATATAGATTGACTTGTCCATTGACCTGCAGTATAATTTCCACAAAAATTGAGTTAGTTCTTAAGTATATTAAACTAAGTCTCAGAATTTTAGTATTTTCAAGTATTTTGTGAATCAGGAATTACCCATTCAATATTTAAGCAGCTACCCTGGCATTTTCCACATGTTCTACAGAATTAACAAGGCTTGTTCAGTCTTATAAAGGCCATCTCCTTAGTTCTGCCACCAATAAGTACAAGTTGAATCTAAAGACAAAATGATGATTAAAAAAAGATATTTTACATGGGGGCGCCTGTATGGTGTGGTTGGTTAGGTGTCCAGCTCTTGGTTTTGGCTCAGGTCGTGATCTCAGGGTCCTGGGATTGAACCCCACATTGGGCTCTGTGCTCAGCATGGAGTCTGCTTGGGATTTTCTCTTTCTTCCCTCTGCAAGCCCACCCCCCCTTGCTCTCTTTCTTTCTCTCACGCTCCTTCTCTCTCTCTAGAATAAATCTTAAAATCTTTTACGTGATAATAATTACCACTGTGTTAACCAAATTAGTGGCAAATTATTGCAATTTGAAACCACTTATGTTAAAAGTAATGATCTGTTGTATACTCTAGGATAAATTGCTGGGTATAAAAATTAGAGCAATTCCTTGCTATTTCAAATGCTAAATTTGAAACTGCATGCAATTAATGAACTTTAAGAATCAGTTTATTTGCCTTAATTTATTCAGTGTTTTAAATAAAAATTTAATACTTTTCAAAATAGCATATTTACATAGTTAAAAACAAAACTGAAAGTGTCATAAAAATAAATATCATATTTCAGTAAATAGATTGGGAACAATTACTTAGCATTGGAAAAACACAAAGTTGGATACATTTATCACTCCCATACCAATAAAAATATTAGATGGATCAAAATTTTAAAGGTGAAAACTAAACCAGAGCGGTCTTACGGAAAATATAGAATTTTTTTTAAGATTTTTATTTATTTATTTGAAAGGGATTACACACTTGATTGAGGGGAGGGGCAGAGGAATGAGCAGACTCCCTGCTGTGCATGGAGCCCAGATGTGGGGCTCCATCCTAGGACTTTGAGATCATGACCCAGGCTGAAGTAAGATGCTTAACCAACTCAGCCACCCAGGTGCCCTGGAAAGATACAGAAATTTTAAAAATAATTAGTAAAGAACAACTTTTTAAATATAAAAAAAATCCAGAAAGTAAATATGAAAAAAATTAGTAAATGTGGCCACGTGAACAAATAATTCCTGTATTGTAATTCATGTATATATTAACTTAGTTTTTAAAAATTGGGTAAGGATATGAACAGAGTTTATACAAAAGAAAGAACAAGATGGCTCTTCAACATAAAAAATTCATCTAAATGTACTTAAGAGAAATACAAATTAAAATGTCTCTGAAATACTAATTTTCACTTACAATATTGGCAGTGGTCTCAATTCTTTTGGGATATATACCCAGAAGTGGGATACCTGGATCATATGGTGGTTATATTTTTTTTCTAGTAACCTCCACACTGGATTTTATAGCCACTACACCATTTTACATTCCCACCAACAGTGTACAAGTGTTCCAGTTTTTCCACATCCTTGCCAACACTTACCTTTTTCTTTTAAAGTAGCCATCCTAACAGGTGTGAAGTGATCTTTCACTGTGGTTTTAACTTGCATTTTCCTGATGATTACTGATGTTGAACATCTTTTCATTTGCCTATGACAAAATAGCTAAGATACAGAAACAACCTAAATGTCAATTGACAGAAAAATGAACAAAAATGTGGTGTATATACACAGTGAAATGTTATTCAGCCTCTTGGTTTTGCCTCAGGTCATGATCTATCAGGCTCCCCACTCAGTGAGGAGTCTGCTTTCCCTCTCCTTTTTCCTTTGCCCCTACACCCTTCTTGCTCTCTCTCTCTGAAATAAATGAATAAATCTTAAGGAAAAAAAAAAAGATATCCTGCCCTATGCAACAACATGAAAGAATCTGACGGATATTAGCTAAGTGAAATCAGCCAGTCACAGAAGGACAACTACTGTATGATTCCACTTAGGCCAGGTATCTAGTATAGTCAAACTCAATGAAACAGAATAGAATGAATGGTAATTGCCAGGAGCTGGGAGGAGGAGAAATTACAGAGCTGTTGTTCAATGGGTATAAATTTTCAGATATACAAGATTAATAAGTTCTAGAGATCTACTGTACAACATTGTGCCTATAGTTAAGAATACTGTATTGCGCACTTAAAAATTTGTTAAGAAAGTAGGCCTCATTTAAAAAATTCTTACCACCAATAAAAAAAGATTGGCAAAGGTCAAAAAGTTTGATAGTGTAGTGTGTGGGCAAAAATGTAGAGAAACATACATTCTGAGGAAATTATATGTGGATATAGTCTCTTTGGAGGACAATTTGATATTTATCAAAATTTCAAATTTTAGCTACAGTGGCTCTCACTCATTTATGAAATTAATGCATGTGCAAGGCTATTTATTTCAGCGCTGTTTGAAATAGTAAAATAATAGAAACAATCTAGATGTCCAACCACGAGTGAATGGTTAATAGAGTTATAGTATTACTTTTATTTTAAAAATATAAAATTTTCACAATTTTCTGACTATGTAAATATTGGTATTTGTAGAGCCATGTAATATACTTTTCTTTTATTGAATAGTTTTGTTGTTGTTGTTTTGTTTTATTCTCTGGTGTTTCTAATTATCTGTTTGCCCTGCAATTATCCTCCATATTTTTCAAATTCTCTCACTCAGTCTTTATTTTGGGGGAGTCCTATTCAGACCTTTTACTCCATTCTTGGCTACTAGCTTTCCAGGCAAATTATAAAATTCTCATTCTGTGACTCCTTTTATTTTTTTTTATTGGTTGATTCCAACTCTTCTTCTTTTCCTTGTCATCTCCTTTCTTGGTTTCACTCTTTCATTTATGTAAATACACTTCAAGCAAATTATTAGGAGAATGTAAAAGGGAGGTAAATTTTCTAAGATTTTACATGTCTAAATCTGTTTTTATTCTACTTGCACACTTGGTTGCTAGTTTGTCATGGTACTGAATTCTAGGTTAGAAATTATTTCCATCAGAATTATAAAGGTTTTGCTCATTGTCTGATGAGAAATAGAATGCTTTATGAATTCTTTCTCTTCCTGGTTTCCTAGCAAGAGGGAAAGCAAAAATACTGGTGTCCAATTCACCATTCTTCTCCTGAAACTCTTCATTCAAGGAAACAGAAGGGAAGGAAATGTTTTCAATTCCCTTTCTGGTTGGATAGAAACAGCCTCTATGGGCTCCTTCCTCTGTGGGGTTCATGTTCAACTTTGTGATCTATGAGAATATCTCTTGATTTGTAGTGATGAGGTACTTGATATTTAGAAATACTTTTCTATTAATGGAGCCCAGCTTCCAGACTACTGTCTTATGTGAACTCTTAGATGTCAAAAGTTGAACATTGACTCTTTCACTGTCTTTACACTTATGCTATTATGATATTAATCCTCCTGAGGGAAATGGATGCTCCTGGAAGAAAGGAGGAAGGCCAGTGAAAAGTTAAAAAAGAGAAAAGTCTTCAGGGCCCTGGTGGCTCAGTCCATTAAGAGTTGGACTCTTGATTTTGGCTCAGGTCATGATCTTATGGTTGTGAGATCGAGCCCCATGTAAGGCTCCACACTATGTGCGGTGTCTGCTTGAGATTCTCTCCATCTCCCTCTGCTCCTCCCCCCGCTTGTGCGTGCACACTCTCTCCCAATAAATAAATAAATATAAAATCTTAAAAGAGAAAAGTCTTCAATATATGTTTTTAATATATTTTTAAAATTTCTTTATTACAGTATGAAGCATTTTCCCCTATTAAAATTTTGGTTTTTACCACCTTACTCAGTGAATTGCCACTTGCTTAGTCTGATATTGTATCAACCATCTTCACAGTTATCTGTATAATTCATAGGTCTTTCATGTGGTGTGTGAATATCTCTGTACTGATTTATGTTTTAACCCCAAAATTACTAGGTTAAGTTTCCTTCAGTCCTGTCATTTATGTTGCATAGGCCAAATGCAAGTTATTCATGATATTACATTTGGAATTACATTTGTATCATGTTGTCCATTCTCAGAAGTTATCAGAAGACATTTTAAAACCACCTATGTGTAGATTATTCCCTCTTTTTGCTGTGGAACCATGTCTCCATGATGTGGTCAGTGACCTATGGCAAAGCCAGTCAAAAAGTAGACTGTTGTTATGATCAGACTCATCATTAAAACTGAATCAGTCATATTCTCCCTCACATAAATCATTAAGACAGATGATACAAATGGATTTGATAGACATTGGCCTACCAATTTTTTACTTGTCAACATGGCCTTGAGTTAACTGAAATCAAACCATTTCATTATTGGGTTAAGGCCAAAATAAAGCAAATTTACATAAAGTTTTTCCTAGTCAAAAAAACTAAAAATATGAAATTAACAAAATATGAAAATATTTATAAGTCAATTAAAGTGAATCAAGAATAATTACCAAATATGAAACTACATTATTTTAAATAATATAAGCATTTTTAAATAACTTGATGGTTCTAGTTCTTATTAATTAATGGTTTATATAGATACATTAATCTCTTCAATTCATGTTGTTTTTTCAAAAAGTAAGTACTTAATCTCCATCAGTGTGAGATAAATTTAATGCAACTTACATTTCTTTCTCTAATGAAGGGCAACTCCTCCAAATAGAAGTAGAGCATCTATTTTGCAATTTTACCACATAAGAATTAAAAATAACAGATTATTTTGGTATCAAGTGGGATTTGTAGATGAAGAATATAAATTTTTTAATTGAAATTTTGGTAGCTATGACAATTAATATTCTCACTATAGCAGAGGTACCAAGAGAAGTGTAAAGGAATCAGAATCTAGCAGTCATTCAGCCACTCAGTGCCTACTACATGCAATTCACTCTGCTAGATAATATTCAAAGTGGAAGGGAACTGAGGATATATACAAGTTACAAAGTAGAATATCTCCTAATATGGGCAAAAATTCTTAGTAAAGGAAAGTTTGTGGGGAGTACAGATGTCCTATAGCATTCCAGTTTCACAGATTATATGTTCTATTATTTAATTTATATTTCTAGTGTTAATGGCTGAATCAATAGTGACTGAAAACATTTCAGAATCTATGTATGAAAATAGATGTGATTTCTGAGTTCAGAAAACAGAAAAAGATTATTACTAAAATTTATCTTTATAACCATATGGAACAATCATAATTCATTATGCCTCATGTCCAAAATGCTGGCAGGATTTTCAAATGAAACTGTTAAATTTTGAAAGCACTACAGATGACCTCTATTTTTTAAATTGTTGAAGATAGGATAAAATTGTCCATCCAATTATGGAACCTGTTTACTGTAACTTATAATGATTGAAACATTCCTGTCTACCCAAATATTTCATAAATTTTCTTTCTAGCGACGGCTCTTCTTATTCTTCTTTTGTCAGTGTTACTGGAAAGGTTTGTCAGGGTTTCTTTTCTTTTTCTTTTTTTTTTTTTTTAGTATATGAAAGAGATTCTATTGTTTTTTTATTCCAAAGACATCTATTTCCTAGTGTGCACTGACAAATGCTTATGATAAAATATTAGACTTTTTATATATAACATAGAATTCCTTTTCTGAATACTTTAACACCCTAAGGGAAATTCTTTCCTGTGTCATGATAATTCCATGAAATGACATAACACCCATCACTCCTTTAATTTATTAACATAAACATTCTTGAATTCCACTTCTCAGAACCACTTCCCATGACTGGACTATATGTCTGTTACATTTTTCCTGATCCACGCTTTTTTTGGTTCTGATATCTTCAACTTACCACATTTGTTCCCATTGTTCTCATATTAAAGGCATGAAATTTTCTATAAAAACAGATAAACTCTGTTTTCCATTTTAATTTTGTACACTCTATTTGAAAGACAGAAAATTCCCTAGTGGCATTTTAAGAATCTATGCAGATTCTGCCTAATCTTATGTTTCAAATCTATGAAGCATATTCTAAAGCAGTAATCATAACAGTTAAAATACACATACTTGCATAACATTTTTGTTGAAGTAGGTTTTAGGTATCATATATTCTGCAACATCCCTAGGAAGGGAGTGCAAATAATACTTCAAAATGAAACTTCCCTTTTTTACTTCAGCTTCTTTCTTTGATTAAGAAGTTATGAATATATCTTGCCTCTTTTCACAAATGAAAATGTGTTTAAATGCAATTAATCTACCCTATTAACTCTACTAAACATCTGCTGTATTTGTTAAACACTTCAAAATTCTGTTCTGAATCGGTTAATTCTAAGGAATTTCTCAGTTAAATATTTACATGGGCTTCCATAATGACAAGCTGTAGCCTGTCTTAAGTAATCAGGAGATTGTCCAGAGAGAGCTATGTATAGTGTAACACACTGTAATAGCTGTCCACTGGAACTTAAAGTGGTTTAGCTTCCTTGGACTATTTTTTACATAGTTTTATCCTAGCCAAAAGAAGTAACAGCCCTATGAATTCCTTTCCCTGTCAACATTTTTAATGTCCAGAATTCCACTTAAAAAAAAAAAAAAAGAATGAATGCCTGTATAGACATATGCAGATGTTTACATCATGAATCTCCAAAATACATTCTTACACTTCTCTTTGAGAAAAGCAATAAATCTTCATGTTTGTGAAATTTTAGGAAAAATCCAGATTACAGTTATTTTCATAGCAGACTAAATACATGAAAAAAGTAGAAAAAATAAATTGGCATTACTCTTCTGCAAAGGAAATCTAAGAAGAAAATAATGCACAGATTATACACAAGATGCAATTCTCTAACTTGAAAAATGGTATACATCTATAAAATATCAAATAATGGTCAAAAATTTAAATAAGTTTCATAATAGAGATGATATCATAAGTGGTAAACAATTCTTAAATGAACTGTAAGGCAGTTTTACTCTTAGATATGACACAATTGAAATTACAAGACAGAAAATTCTCCAATGTGGTATTTAAGTTCAAGTTTTGAAAATGAGTATGATTAGAGATTGACCAGAAATCTGTTTCCTACGACCACCACCACCCATTATTATTCCATCCCAGTGTTTCCTTCCTTCTGATCCAATTTACTAAGTATCTATTGAGTCTCTTCTATTAAGTATGGTAGAGCATAGAAAAAAAATGATCTGTCCTCTAGGACTCCGAGTCAACTAAGAGGATAAGTAAAGTACATACATAATGGCATTAAGGCCAGAGTAAGAAAGAATTGTGGGAAGGGTCTGAGACAAATGCTGGGCTCTACCCAAGTTTAGGTAGGCTGGAGCATAGGTATATGTATAATTTTCAATAGTAAGTGATCAGCAAACACTATTTTACTTTACTAGATGGAAGGAGTAGTAAACTGGATAATTGTAAATAATGAATTATCCCCAAATTTTGATTTCTTATTTTGGGAAAAAATATTATTTTTCTGTAGTTGCTTGGCCTATGTTTTACTAATGACAGTGTTGATTTTATTTTTCTTTGTAAATGTCAACTAATATTCAATAAAGACAGCTCAAAAATATTCTGAACGTTAATGCAATGTGTCTAGGATTAAAAATTGGTCATGGATAAATCAAATAGTGAATAATCCATTTGAGATTAAAAACAATTCCCTAACTTTTCATTAAAAATCTCCCTGGGTTCTAGACTTAGCAAATATAAGGTGGGGGTGGGGCATGGGATTCAGAATCATGTACATTGAGGGGGCATATTAGTGGGTTTTATGTGTGTGAGTGTACCATTTGGACTTCGGACACAAAAGGTTCTCCATAAATATTTTTGAATCCATTGAATCCACTCCAAATCAAGTTTAATATTTTTGCATTTTTGTCAGCTTCTGTATATAATTTCTCCAACTAAAGGAGTGCAATTTTGATTATATGTGGCTCAGAATTAATTGTACTCCCTCCATGAATATTTGGTGTGTGTATGTTTTAGTAGCTCATGTTTAAAAACACTGAAAAAGCTGTCAACATTTGGATGGATATCAAAAATGTTATATATAAGTTTGACTATTCATGAAATGATAATAGTTCCCTAAGGGTAAAAGGAAGGAGTTTAATCTAGAGCCAAGATTGTGTCAGTCTTTTAAAAAATGACACAACTCCCTGTAATTATATTATAATTAATACTTGGTATATTTAGATTTTAAAAGTTGTTTTTCTTATGCACATTATAAATGTACCATCCTAAAGTTGGCCTAATTAGCCAACTTTCCTTGGTTATATCTCATTTGGTAGGTGTTTTTTGTAAAAAAAATCAAACAGAACTGGTCACTTTTTTCATTCCTTGTTTTTTATTCCTGCCTAAATCAATAAAACATAGGCTTTATGTGCCCCTATAACATTAAATTTTTCAGAGAACAGGGCACCTGTGTGGCTCAGTTGGTTTAGCATCTGCTTTTGGCTCAGGTCATGATCCCAGGGTCCTGGGTTTGAGTGCCGCTTGGGCTTCCTGCTCAGCGGGGAGTCTGCTTCTCCCTCTGCCCCTCCCCCTCGCCACCCCCACCCCCGCTAGTGCACATGCACACGTGCGCTCTCTCTCTCTCTCTCTCTCTGACAAATAAATAAAATCTTTAAAAATAAATAAAGGGAAAAATGAAGGGGAGAAAATCGGAGGGGGAGACGAACCATGAAAGACTATGCACTCTGAGAAACAACTAAGGGTTCTGGTGGGGTGATGGGTTAGCCTGGTGATGGGTATTAAAGAGGGCACGTATTGAATGGAGCAATGGGTGTTATATGCAAACAATAAATCATGGAACACTACATCAAAAACTAATGATGTAATGTATGGTGATTAACATAACATAATAAAATAAAATTTAAAAATAAATAAATAATAAATTGTTCCAAGAATAGATAAAAGAAATGACAATAATACATACATATATTTTACTAGGGTTTTGTAGAGAAGGAATCAGAAAGACTTGAGGAAATACTGAGGATTTGTGATACATGCAGAATTTTTTGTATTAATGCTTTTTGAAAATGAGTTACAGTAATTTTTATTAAATACTGACTTTGATCATATGAAAGTTATCTGAATGAAAATTTATAACTTTTTTCTATTCAAAATAAAATTAAATGGTGAAATTATGCACATTATCACATTTATTGAAACAGTTTCTTCTATAAAAAAACAAAAAATGAATATATACATAATAAATAATTATAGGTCATCACAAACACATCTGATGTTTTAGTTTAAAGGTAACCACAGCTTTTAAAGAAAAAGTTCAGAATGTACAAATGTTTCCTAAGTTTTTTAAAATTAGGTAACAAAGGAATGTTTCTTCTGGAATGGAAGTAAATTCAGATTTGTTTGAATTTTTATTACTATTTTTCTCATTTATTCCAAACCAGTTAAGCATTTAATATACGAAAGGTTAATCACAAATATTTGTAAGACTCTTTGAAAATTATTGGCTTTATCCAAAACTTACTAAAGTGAATTGATTTTCCAGTATGAATTTTTTCACTCAGATGTTAATAGGCCCATTGTGTGAATAAGACAGTTTCTACCTGTTGTCCTTAGAGCTTGATGAATCATTACCTGTACAATCATTTAAATGAACTTATGACAAATACTTTAAAGGTCAAATACAAGGCATTTTAAGACTGATGAACCAAGACATTCATCCCTTCCTGTGGAAAGTCAGGGAAGGTCAGGCTGGGTTTTTTTCTTTTTTTTTTTTCTTTTATTTAAATTCAAGTTAGTTAACATATAGTGTATTATTAGTTTCAGGGGTAGAATTAGTGATTCATCAGTTGCGTATAACACCCAGTGCTCATTACCTCATGTGCCCTCCTTAATGCCCATCACCCAGTTACTCCACCTACCTCTCCTCCAGCAACCTTCACTTTGTTCTTTATAGTTAAGACTCAAGACTCTCTTACGGTTTGCCTCCCTCTCTGTTTTTATCTTATTTTATTTTCCCTTCCCTTCCCCTATGTTTATTTGGGTTTTTTTTCCTTAGATTCCACATATGAGTGAAATCATATGGTATTTGTCTTTTTCAGACTGATTTTACTTAGCATAATACACTCTATTTCCATCCACGTTGTTGCAAATGGCAAGATTTCATTCTTTTTGATGGCTGAGTAATATTCCATTGTGTATATGTGTATGTGTGTGTGTGTGTGTGTGTGTGTTATATACACCACATCTTTATCCATTCATTAGTTGATGGACAACTGGGCTCTTTCCATATTTTGGCCATTGTGGACATTGCTGCTATAAACATTGGGGTGTAGATATTCTCTGGATAAATACCTAGTAGTGCAATTGCTGGATCATAGGGAGCTCTGTTTTTAACTTTTTGAGGAACCTCCCTGCTGTTTTCCAGAGTGGCTGCACTAGTTTGCATTCCCACCAATAGTGTAAGACAGTTCCCCTTTCTCCACCACCTCACCATCATCTGTTGTTTCCTGAGTTGTTAATTTTAGCCATTCTGACTGGTATGAGGTGGTATCTCACTGTGGTTTGGATTTGTATGTCCCTGATGATGAGTGATCTTTTAGCATTTTCTCTTGTGTCTGTTAGCCATTTGTATGTCTTCTTTGGAGAAATGTCCATTCATGTCTTCTGCCCATTTCTTGACTGGATTTTTTGTTTTTTGGGTATTGAGTTTGATAAGTTCTTTATAGATTTTGGATACTAGCCTTTTTTTTAAAAAAAAGATTTTATTTATTTAATTGAGAGAGAGAGCACAAGCAGGGGGAGTGGCAGGCAGAGGCAGAGGGAGAAGCAGGCTCTCCGCAGAGCAGGGGGAGCCCGATGTGGGACTCGATCCCAGGACCCTGGGATCATGACCTGAGCCGAAGGCAGCCACTTAATCGACTGAGGCAGCCGCTAAACCAACTGAGCCACCCAGGTGCCCCTGGATACTAGCCTTTTATCTGATATGTCATTTGCAAATACCTTCTCCCATTCTGTAGGTTGCTTTTTAGTTTTATTGATTGTTTCCTTTGTTGTGCAGAAGCTTTTTATCTTGATCAAGTCCCAGTAGTTCATTTTTGCTTTTGTTTCCCTTGTCTCTGAAGACATGTCTAATAGGAAGCTGCTGCAGCCAAGGTCAAAGAGGTTGCTGCCTGTGTTCTCCTATAGGATTTTGATGGATTCTTGTCTCACATTGAGATCTTTCATCCATTTTGAATTTATTTTTGTGTCTGGTATAAGAAAGTGGTCCGGTTTCATTCTTCTGCATTTGGCTGTCCAATTTTCCCAACACCATTTGTTGAAGAGACTGTCTTTTTTCCATTGGACATTCTTCCTTGCTTTGTCAAAGATTAGTTGACCATAGAGTTGAGGGTCCATTTCCGGGTTCTCTGTTCTGTTCCATTGACCTATGTGTCTGTTTTTGTGCTAGTACCATACTGTCTTGATGATGACAGCTTTGTAATACAGCTTGAAGTCGAGAATTGTGATCAGGCTGGGTTTTCTTAAGATCAGTTTGGCATGATGTGGAGAATGGAGGGGTTAGTGTCTGGTTCAAGTAGGAAGCCGATGAGCAAGCAAGAAGTGATGATGGGAGCTATAGGAATGAAAAGAAATAGATGGTTCCAAATATACTTTGGAGATGCACCAACCAAACTTGGTAACTGGATGTGAAAGAGAGATTTGAGAAAGGAAAGTACGGAGGATAAGTTCTAGATTTCTGGCATGAGCACTAACAGGATGTGTGAATTTACTGAGAATGCTGGAAGAGAATCCAATCTGGGGGAGGAGGGTCCTAAGTTCAGTGTTTGATGTGCTAAGTTTCAGATGCCCTAGAGGAGTGAGTATCTCAAGCAGGTGGTTGGATACCCACATTGTAAATCTTAGAATCACTGGCCTGGAATATTCAAAGTCCACAGTACATTAGATCATGGCAAGAGAATGCGGATTGAGAAGAAAATGAGCCTAAACTCCCATGTTTAAAATGTTGAATAGGGAAGGAGGAAGTATCAGGAGAACTAAGAAGAAACTTTCAGAGAGGCAATAACTGCTGACAATTTTTTTAAAAAATATACCATCATTTTGAGTAAGAATTCCTATGTAAAAGTAACAGTGACAATCAGGAGACTTGACTTACAGATTAACAGCACCTGGAATTTCCTGGGCCTTTTGTCAGAGTCTGAAAAAAATGCTTATTTTTTCTGCCTCTTGATAATGTTGTTGTGAAAGTATTAAATAATGTCTGTGATATTAGAAATTAAATGTTATGAAAAGACATATATTGAAGCCAACATCATAATCATGTGTTTTCTTAGTGGATACTTAGAAGAGCTATTCTCAACCAAAAATGTGGCTATATTTATAGAGTTTATATATAGAAAGAACTTTTTTTTTCCTGCTTGCAAATATTGTTCCTACTTATTTATGGTAGTTTGGTGAAACATAGTTCTGACCATATGGGAGTCAGAAAGGAAGTCTGGAGTCTGGAAGTGAACAGTGGCCTCACACCTGGTTTGGAATCACTTTTTTTTCTTTTCTGGAGTTAACTCCAAAGACAAACCAGTCACAGGACAATTTACCATTATTATTATATTAGAGTCTAACTTTGGAAGAGCTTAAATCACTTTACAAGTTTGGTTTAATCAATAAAGTAGGTATTACTTTTCACAACATTCTTTGTGAGGCAGGTGTACTTGAAACAGTCTATTAACATGTGTTCTTTTCCACCTCCCACAGAGTTCCCTGGGGATACAGGGCCCACAGGGTCCACCTGGAAAAGAAGGTCAGAGGGTAAGTAAACTTGGGACAACTGGCAGGCATTACTATCTCAAGGCTTACTTATTTCTGAACATTAATAAAAATAAACCCAAAATACAGCAAGCAGATGGGCATAAGGAGAGTATTAACTATCCAAAGGCTGAAATTTGAGATCTGAGATTTTGACAGAGCTTTTACAATCCAGAAAGTTCTATATACTTTCAAGATTGGCAGCACAAATGTAGAAATACAGTTTAGGTGAAATGAATTAACTGTAATTTGATCTAGGGAACATTGCTCATATTTTGAGGTTTTGAGTTAAGTTGATGAGTATCTTTGTGGAGTTCCCGCCTGTTCATGAATTCTGTAAAGACTGTGAATATTAACTGCAGTCTTTAGTTGAATTAAATTATTGACTTTAGTGATGCTTTATAATTCTTCTTTCATTACAGTTTGCTGCCTTTGAGATAAAATATGTAGTAAGTGAGTAAATTGTAGTTGCAATAGTTAGTCTTAGCTTCCCCCAGTAAAGGGAACCCCTGCAGTGATAATGGGTAAGCTTCACTTCAACATTTTCAGCAGTGGGTCACCTCATTCTTATGGCTTATTGTTATTGCTATTTTCAAATCATTTTAATGTCTTGAAACATTTTATGTGCTTGCTCATATGATTATTGTTATTAACTTTTGTTACCTTATAGATGAGAATTATATGACTCAGAGTTTAGGTGATTTGCCTAAAGTCAAAGAGCTAATAAAAAGTAGATCCAGGTGCTCGCTTTGGCAGCACATATACTAAAAAAAGTAGAGCCAGAACTTGAATATGGGGCTTCTGATTCTAAATCTCACGTTCTCTTTTACTGTCCTAGGGTATTAACCCCAAATCTCTTTTTTAGTCATTTTTGTTTATTATTCCCAGTTTTGTCCTCTGGCAAATAAGTCTTTTGCCTCAAGTATATCAGAATCTTTCAAGTATTTGGGAGCCAGTGGTATATTTTACCAAGGTTTACCTTTTATCAGGTTAATAAAATCCCATGTCTCTTAACTCTATCTTATATGGGTTTCTGACTCCCAACATGCTGATCTCAGAAAATACTCATGGACTTTGTGGCAGTATCAGGAATGGGACTGAACATGTGTGGTATTACTTAGGGCAGAGCAAAATGTGGCGAGTATGCCCTTGTACTATAGATAATATACTTCTATTGGAGCTTAAGATTGAGCTGATGCGCTTCTGTGTATTTTTTTAAACTAACTCCTTCTACTAGAGCAGCTTTGTTTCTTTGTTTTTATTTATTTATTTTTTAGTAGTACAATTAAGATTTGATTTGGACAAAAATCAAAATTAAAAATTAAAAATTCTATGTTTACTTTTTACTACAAATGGCTAGTTTAGTGAACACAAAAGGGCTTAATAACTTTTGATGGTTAAGAAAATAAAAGGAAAAGTTTTGTGAATAATGACTAAGATTTATGAGCCACCTATAATGTGCTAAATGCTTCACATTATTATTTCATTTATTTATTTCTCACAATAGCTCTATGAGATATGTAATACTGTCATTCTCACAGAGAAACTGAGGTTTTTAAGCAACTTGGAAAGGACACATTGCAAATAAGTGGAACTATGCTGAAATTTTAAAATTATTTATAAAGCAGTCCTATCTGAGTTCTGCTCCCAATACCTATATATACAACTGTAGTTTCCCATTTGGCTCTCCAGACCCTCTCTATTCAGGAGTTTGTTAATCCACTTGATCAAAGTTTAAGTAGCATCAGGGAGAAAAATAGAAAATTACTTATCTAGATTTTGAGTCTGCCTTAAGCAATTAACTCATTGGGGGCAGAAGACCAGATGAAATGACCTTGTGAAGTTGATTTCCAGGCTTCTTCTTCTGTTTTCTCCCAGTGATAGCCAAGATGTCTAATTGCATCTAGGACCATATTTCTGAGTTTATGTCTACGTTCTGCATCCAGAGGACATTTTCCTTCTAATAACTTTCCTTTCCTGCAAACTGAGTGATAAATTATACCTCCTAGTTAATATCCAGAATATATAAGGAACTCATGCAACTCAATAGCAAACCCCCAGGTACCCAATTTAAAAATGGGCAAAAAACCTGATAGACATTTCTCAAAAGAAGACATACAAATGGCCAACAGGTACTTAAAAAGGTGCTAAACATCACTAATCATCAGGGAATGCAAATCAAAACCATAATGAGATGTCACCTCATACCTGTTAGAATCACTGTTATCAGAAAGATAAGAGGTAACAAGTATTGGTGAGGACACGGGGAAAAGGGAACCCTGGTGCACTCTTGGTGGGAATGTAAATTGGTGCAGCCACTGTGGAAGAGTATGGAGGTTTCTCCAAAAATTAAAAATAGAACTACCTTATGACCCAGCAATTTCACTTCACATTCAAAAGGAAATGAAATGAGCATTTCAAGGAAATATCTGCACTCTCATGATATGCAAACAACTTAAATGTGTATTGACAGATGAATGAATTAACAAAATGTGATTCACAAACACACACAAATGCACACAATGAAGTATTATTCAGTCTTAAAAAAGAGGAAAATCCTGCCATTTGTGAGGACGTGGATGAACATGGAGGACATTATGCTCAGTGAAATAAGCCAGACACAGAAAGACAAATCCTGCATGTTCTCATTTATATGTCTAAATCCAAAAATATCAAATTCACAGAAACAGAGTAGAACGGTGGTTACCAGGGGCTGGGCTGAGGAGGATGGGGGAGATGTTGGTCAAAGCGTACAAGTTTTAGTTATACAAGATAAATAAGTTCTGGAGATGTAATGTACAACAATGAGACTATAATTAATATTGTATACTTGAAATTTGCTAAAACGGTAAATCTTAAGTGTTTTCACCATAAAAAAAGAAAAAGGTAATTATGTATGAAGCGATGGATATGTTAATTAGCTTGATCATGGTGAATAGTTCACAATCTATATCAGATCATCAAGTTGTATACCTTAAATATATACAATTTTAGTCAACTGTATTCTCAAAATAGAAAAATATAATAATAAACAGATTTTTAGTTTTAATTCCCAAAAACTTATACTCTGTAGGTGGTTTGAGATGGAAATTATAGAGTTAGGTGGGTGAGGCTAGGTTGAGGGCATTATGTCTGAATTATCCCTCATATGACAGAGTTGTTTGTGTCTGTGGTAAGAATATTTGACATGAAATCTACCCTCTTGACAAATTTTTAAGTGTACAATGATACCACACTTTTGACTTAAACAACATGTGGTCAATTTGTAATGTTCCCTCTCTTTTATTTTTTTTTATTTATTTTTTATTTATTTTTTTATTCTTATGTTAATCCCCATCCCTCTCTTTTATTTTAATGAAAACTTCTGCCAAGTCAGATGTTCATCCCTGCTGTTTGTATATACAGTTAGTTGCCTTTTTGAATCACAGAGAAGGAACTGATTCCTGTCATTGTTAAATTTCATCTTCTGGATTTTAGTCCCTAATATCATTCTATTAGTTTTCTTTTCCAGTGAAATGGCTCCCAGCTTTATGTCACCGTAAAATTTGATAAGCCTATCCTCTAAGTCTTCACGCAAATCTTTAATAAATCCCGAACAGAGTAGAACCTGACAATTGCATGTGCCAACAAAGGCTGCCATCTTGATTACCACTGATGTTCTTATGGCATGATAATTAAATCATGTACAAATACACTAAACGCTACCTCCTTCCCACCCACATTTCTTAATTTGGCTTGTAAGATAATTATGAGAGTCCTTGTCAGAGACTAGCTGAAATGAAAAAATATTCAAATGAGGCTTTTTAAAAATAATAATGCTTCAAATTGAAATTGTACCCTCTCAAAGCTTGCATTTCAGAGGAAGGTGGGTTAAAGAATAAATTAAACTTATGTATTCTTCATAATTATGGAGGAACATACTCAAATTATAAAGTTCAACTACTACTTTATGCAAATTTACTCCATTTATAAATATGTATAGTCTCAATAATTTAATATTACTTTTATTTTAGCCTCTATCAAGAGTAACAGTGTCAGAAACTAAAGAATGTAAAAGAATTTTATAGATACTGTTAGGCATGGCTTGTCGTTATTACTACCGGCTTTCACAAGTGCCATTATTTATTGAGGAAAGAAGCTGGAACAGGTATTATTGACATTATCCACATTTACAAATTATTATTTTCAAATACAATCCATGATTTATTCTGCTTTATAAGCTACTTAAAAGGGAAGCAATTAATTTAAGAAATGAGCATTCTTGGGGCGCCTGGGTGGCTCAGTCGGTTAAGCATCTGCCTTCGGCTCAGGTCATGATCCCGGAGTCGTGGAATAGAGCCCCACATCAGGCTCCCTGCTCAATGGGAAGCCTGCCTCTCCCTCTCCCTCTGCCTGCCGCTCCCCGCTGCTCATACTCTCTCTCACTCTCTCTCTGTCAAATAAATAAAATCTTAAAAAAAAAAAAAAAGGAAATGAGCATTCTTACATATTTACAGTTAGGTCCATCTTAGTGCCACCATTTCTTCTCTGCTCGAGAGTTAGGTAGCACTCAGCTCTTTTAGACATACTAATGTACTTATATGTATATGTGTGCGTATGCATACACACATACTGCAAGCTAAGACCAATAATTTTTCCATTTCACTGAAGCACGCAATAGAAGACAAAAGAAAAGTCTATGAATTTAAAATTATTTTTTATTGACACGTTATCAACAAAACTCTTTTATTTTGATTACAGGTGTTTGACCAGGAAGGAATTGACAATCATTATGTTAATTGAAATGACATATAAAATATGTGGCAAGTCTTATACATACTTTACTTCTGGGCATAAATGTCTTTAATGAAAGCAGAACATTTAATTTAATTTAATTTTTTTTTCAGAACATTTAATTTTAAATAAATCATTGACTTCTTCATTTTCCTCAGTGGTTAAAGAGATACTAGCTTCTGCCCTACCAATATCTCACAATTATGGTCAGTTTCAAACATAGGTGTCACAAAAACAAAAACAAAAAAACAAATACAGGTGTCACATGTAAACATACTTTGAACAATATCAAACATTGTAGAAACATGTTAATATTACTATTATTTTTATTAAGCATACAGATTCTGATTGATAAATTCCTTTTCTTTTTCTCTTTGATCTTTGTGTATAGTTTTCTATAAGCACAATAAGAACACTATTTTTCTCCAAGAACCATACCAAATTTCTGTTTCAAATTTGTATTAGTTGATTTTATTCTTTTCACTGTCTTTTAAGTAACTAAATCTTAGATTATAAAGTGTTCATTTAATAAAATACACAGCAATATGCTTCTCATACTTAAAAGCTTCTCTTAACCTCAACAATGTTTCATGACAATATATATCTGAGATTTATAGGTTTTTTTTTCTTAACCTCCTGATTTTCTTCTTTGATTCTGTCATATGCCATTATATACATACATATGTGTGTGTATATATATATATATATGGTTGTTTTTTTTTACTTTGTTATCTTTTTAAAATCCTACAGGTAAAACATTTGGCTGGCACATTTTTAAGTTCACACATCCTTTATAGATTAACACATTTCTTAAAACTTACGTTTAGCATTGACCCTAAGACACAGATGAGAGTATATCAGAGAGAAGTAAGGGAGAACAGCATGGGGGCCCAGAGGATGTTCAGCCCATGATGAAGTCAGAGAAGGGCCAAAATAGGGACCAGGACACTGCAGAGCCAGGAAGCCAACAGAAGAGTATTTCAGGATGTATGGAGGGTTGAAGAGGATTAAAATTTGGAACAAAGTCAGAGGAAAGATGTTAGATAAGAGAAGAGGTGGCTGGAATAGGTGCCAGCTGAAAGAGAAGTTTTAGCTGAATAATGGAGAGAGCATTAGAAATGAAAATTGCAAGAAAGGTGTAAATTAGGGGGTGAATCATGAGGAAGGAGAGACAGAAATGCGGAATCTGTTGGAGCGGTAAGGACAGGACCTGGATGGGAGCCCAGAAAAGTATCTTAGTGAAAAGTGGAGTATTTCAGACAGCTGAGCATGTTCACAGAAGTTTATATGAAATATCTCAAAAGAACTGGCATTTATAAAAAATTCCCTCAAAGATATAGATTCCTTGCAGGTTTTCCTAATATTTGTAATAGAATTTCCCAAAATATAAAAAAAAATTATTGTTTTAATGTGACCTTGGATTTTTCCTTTTTTGTCACATTAAGTGCATGTCTGGATAGTATCAAGGTTGGCATAAAACTACCATGAACGTTTTAAAGAAATCTCTCTAGGTCTCTGAAGAAAAGCATTTTGCTGGTGAGTCAGCTAATTACTGCCCCAAATGCAAGTTTGTCTGGTTGGACCAAGATAACACCTCATTCTTGCATTTTGTTGCTTGATTGTAATTTTGATCTTGAACAGAAATTTTATGGTTAAAAAAAATTCTTCTTTTTTTTAGGGTAGCTTATTCCACAGTGCTAATTTCAGAGCCATGGAATGACCTCATCGTTCCAGTGAAGTGAGTTTAGGGCCTGGTAGAAACCACTAACAATTGTCTGTAGTTGGGATTAAATTATTTTACATTGGCTTGAGTTTTAAGGAGGAGCCTATAGAGAAAAGAATGAATAATGATGAATTTTCAGCTTCAGGAAGTAATTTGGTTAGTTGCACATGAAGATGACACTCTTCTTAACTTTATGTATTGAAACTGACCTTTAAAATTCACAGTGAGTGTATCCATAATTCTACTCACTCACTAATGCTATTACTTGTATCCTTGTACCAAGAATTTGTATTGCTAAAAGGAAAAAGTCAACAAATTTTCTTAAAGATTTTATTTATTTATTTGAGAGAGAGAGCGCACACAGAGGGAGAAGGAGAAGCAGAGAGAGCTGAACAGAGAGCCTGATGTGGGACTTGATCCCAGGACCCTGAGATCCTGACCCAAGCCAAAGGCAGATGCCTAACCAACTGAGCCACCCAGGCACCCCCCATCAAATTTTCTTAAATAATAGTTTTAACTCTTGTCCCAGGTAGAACATAAATATAGGAAAAAGGCATCTCTTTTTTTTTGCTTAATCCATATATAAATATGTAAATATACATGTTTTAAATAACATCTTAGAGGTTCTGCATTCTACAAATAATGGCTCACGTTTATTGCACGTGTTTTAAACTTCCTGGCATACACATGACATCTTTTTCCATTTGCTTTCTGTGAAATTTCCTAAGGATTTCTTCTTAAGGATTACCAAAGAAATACCATATTTGATCCTGTATGATATTTCTAGATGGGTATCTGGGAAATTGTGTACCCTGGTCAAGTTTCAAGGGCTATGCAACTTTCCCCCAACATCTTACTTGAATTTACAAAACCAAGCATGATACTCAGAGGATAAAAATGATCAAATTTACATTTCTCCCTACACTTCTATTTGCAGAGCTCCACAGCAGACTTTGGGGAACCTTCACTATTATTTCAATACCTGATACTGCTGTCTTTGTCTTTATTTGCTGTCTTTCTAGAAACTCATTTACCATTTAGAATTATCTAGTTATCCCCGGTTTACCTATAAGACAATTAAAATTAACACTTATAAAAGGTCAATATTATATAATTGGTAAAACTCTTACTGAGTTAAAATACCCACTTTGGGAGAAAAAAATATACCACAATACAAATTCTACCATATAAAAAATAATATAATGGTTTATTTTTGCATTTATGTTCTTTTTGTATGAAGTACCCTTTCTACTAGGAATGTAAAGCTTTCAAGCATTATGTGTCTGTATCATTATATATCTCATGGTCAGATTTTGTACATTTGTATTCTGACTTTATTCAGTCATTTTGTGTGCTTTGGGTGTTATATGTGTATATAAATAAGTAAATATAAAGTCATCTATATGCTTTCATCATTTTATACCTATTTCAGAAATTGAGAAATCAGCATAGAATATAAGAATAGCATAGCAGTCTTCTTACTTTTATTATATGATACATTTCTTGGAGCAAAAGTGTTATCATTCATTACTTTGCATAATAATTTCCTCTGCTTGTCCTAACTGATGAAGTCCCAATAACATGTGATTCATTATTAAACATGTGACTTCATCACAGCACATAATAAGGTATGATTTAATGTTTGTGAGATTTTTTAATATTGTCAGTTAGATGCTTCTCAAAATACAGCGTCAGAATTTCAGAGAACTTTGGAAAAGAAGTTCAAGGAATGACAATGATCTGTTTTATCTGAAAATTTGTACTTCACAGTTTTCTCCTAGTGTCCTGCCACCCAGATACTCCTCCTTACTCCAGCTTGGTGTCCACCAGAGCTGCATCAAATTTAGTTGCTGAAGCAATAGAGTAAGGCAGGAAGAAGGGGGAGAAGCTAATATATATTCATGTCAAATGAATGTTCACGAAGGAGTAGTTGTGTAGCAAGGACAAGAATCCTCTTAATTTTGCCTCACACTCTAACTGGTAGGAAAGGTAAAGGAACAAGAAGATATTGGAGGCAACTTCTAGCTCAGTCTAATTAGGATCAGGTGAAAAAAGACATAGTATGAGATGTAGCCCAGACTTTATGAGAACGGGCCACCGCTCAGATAAATATCACAGCTAGTTAATGACAGGGTGCCTGTGGTCCATTGTGGTAAACTTCACTCTAATTAGTGAGTCTCTGCAGTGCGCTTGAAGAAGACACAAAGTGCCCTGGGAAGACCGTAACAAGAAAAAGAGATTGTAACCAATGGTTTTATTCCAGTAATACTTACATAGGTCCTTAAACCACAAGGAGCTGAGGTCCTTATTCATTTAAATAAAGGGTCAAATGACACCATTTGTATTGTAACAGAATAGCTTAATCAGCTGTTATTTGGATTAATAAAGAGAAATGTTTCGTATTTTTCAAATAGAATGCTGACTCAGAACGGCTTATTTAATAGACCCAAGAACTGGTCTCTGCTGTGGGAGAAGCACACCTTCTTAGGCAGCCTCCTTTGGACCAGGGACACACAGTCCCTGAGGCCCAGACAGGCGGGGAGCTGTTTCAGTGGAGGGGCCTAAGGGCCCATTTCAGGGACATCCAGTTGTCAGATTTTAGAGCTGAGAGGGGACAACACTGTCATTCCAGTCCACCAAATCATGAAACTGAGGTCAGAAACATTCAACAGTTCTTCAAGGCTTCAGGCTATTAATCTCTTTAGCTATTGTGTATAATAAGAAGCCTTTACTGTCTGTTTTGTGGTTGTATTCCAAAACCCAGATTTCCCTGTCTTTAAAATGGAGACTATTGAGAATTTGACCAAAGCCCCTCATTTTTCTCATTAAAACCACACACATTATAAGGGACAAATGTCGATAGGTACAGTTGGTCCTTTTGCAGTCTCCACACATGGTAAAGAGTGCACATTCTGTGCCCATGCCCTGCTTAGCCTGCACCCATAGCTGGGAACAAGCATTGGCTGGTCAGTAAGGAATGGGGGTGGGAGTCAGAGCTGTTCTTTTTCCAGCTGTGTGATTGGATTAACTTGTGGCTTCAGGCAAACCATTCAAGATTCTAACCTAAATTTATCTGTTTCATCACAGGTTAGCCCTCAGGTATGTTAGGAGATTAAGCCAGGAGCACTTTGGATGCAGTCTGGTGACAGGTGTTCTATGAGAGAATCTTATAAATATTAACTACTTAGTCATAGAAACACTTAAAGAGAATGGAAAAGGAGAAGGCACTCTCCACCGAAGTGACAGTATGCTAATATTCCTGCCTCCCTATCGTTATTCAGAACATCACACTGAACCCATTAGTAGCTATTTGGTACATGTTTAAATTTAAATTAAACATTTCAATTATGCACTTATTCAATCATGCTTATAGTTTATCTTTAAAAGAATTTGAAGATGTTATAAATACAATCAAACATCTCTACACTGAGAGGTGAGATGAGCTAATTAATAAAAAGTAGAAAAAAGAAGAAAATAAGTGAGAACACCTATTTTGAGAGAAGCAACTACGTTTGAGTGAAAACCTTCTTTCTGAGAGACCCGAAAGCCTGTTTTATTTACTTGAGAAACATTTGTGTGCCTGGTTTGTGTGAGGTACCATGGAAGTTGACTTAGGTCAGGTTTCCGTAAAAGCAGAATCTAAGACGGAGTTCTTGTATACCTGGTTTTCAGAAGAAATCTGTAAGAGAGTGAAGGAAGCAGAAAAAGGAAGAGGAAGACTGCAGGCAAAAAATGTGCTTTCAGAAGTCTAGTTTTAGCCAGACCCCACAGGTAGCCAGAGCACCAGAGAATTTATTCCTACATTGGAGAATGGGGCGAGGCTTTGATACTCACCTACCACACTGGAAGGGGAAACGGGCAGTAACTTCTGAGGTATCTCCAGGCAAGGCAATTCCTGCAGACTAAGGCAAGCCTCTGGAGAGGAGCACACATGGAAACCATTGGCAGCCAGCACCCATGGTAGCTGGTCCCCTAGTCTGGCACCAACAACATCTGCACCCAGAAGTGGAATAAACACCATCCTTAACATCACCAGTGAAGAGCCCTCAATGGTTTTTGAGGAGAAGACACAATGAAAATGTTGATTAATATTAACCTCATCACGAGAGAAAGACAGAGATAGACAGAGAGTGTGAGTGCATGTGTTTTTTTGTTTTTTTTTTTAAAGATTTTATTTATTTATTTGACAGAGAGAGACACAGTGAGAGAGGGAACACAAGCAGGGGGAGTGGGAGAGGGAGAAGCAGGCTTCCCGCGGAGCAGGGAGCCCGATGCGAGGCTCAATCCCAGGACCCTGGGACCATGACCTGAGCCGAAGGCAGATGCTTAACGACTGAGCCAGCCAGGCACCCCAGTGCATGTGTTTTATATAGGAGCAAATGATAGAACTATTTTTTAGTCTAATCAATAAGTAATAGAAGGCTAAACTCAGCTCATGCTTATAAAAATAACGTGAAATGACCAGATGGGGCAGACATTAAGGAGAGAGAATGAGTGGAGACAAGGCAATGAATGGGCTTAAGTATCAAAAGTGGTGTCTAAAGTACCAAATCTGAAACAGTAATAGTGCCTTCCACCAAAGTAAAAAATACTAGAGGAAAACATTCTTTTGAAGATGAGTCAGTGTCAAGCCTATAGCATTCGAGCCGCCAACAGGATCTGCAAATGGAAATGCACCAGCCCCTTAAAACCTGGATTGAGATCATAAGGAAAAAGGTACAGTTTTCTGTTAGAAAGTCATCAGTTTATGGGTGACACTTAAAGCCACCAGAGTAGATAGGGTGGCCAAGGGAGAGTGTAGAAAGAAAAGAACTGAGGACAGAACCTTGAAATTAGGGTAAATTTATATACAGAGGTGGGTGGAAGGTGAATGAGAAAGTTAAAAGTACAACTGACCTTGAACAACGTGGGTTTGAACTGTGCAGGTCCAGTTTTAATTATATGGATTTCTTTGAAAAATACAGTCCTATAAGTGCATTTTCTCTTCTTTATGATTTTAATACTTTTCTCTAGTTTTATTGTAAGAATACAGTATATAATACATACGTAAAATATGTATTCATCGACCATTACTGTTATCAGTAAACCTTTTGGTCAGTAGTAGGCTATTAGTAGTCATGTTTTGGGGGGAGTCAGAAGTTACACACAGATTTTCGACTGTGTGGGGATCAGTGCCCCTCACCCCTGAATTGTTCAAGGGTCAACTGTATAGAGAAATGGAATAAGAGAAAGGTTTTGAAAAGAAGGGGATGGTCAACTGATTGGAAATCCTTTAGAGACATCAGGGAGGATGGGGTCTGAGGAAAAGCCTTTGGTGATCTGGAACAAGGCTGGTTTTAGAGTGGCTGTGCTGGGCAGAGGCAGATGTGACATTTTATGGGTCTTGGGAGTATAGTAGTTATTGAGAAAGTTAGGGGATTATGGACTATTCTTTTTAGAAGCTGAGGTATAAAAAGAGATGGTATAAGATCACATTCGGCGAGGTCAAGGAAAAGTTTTTTGTTGTAATTTTGTTTTGTTTTGTAATTGAGGACATTTACAAACTGAGGCAGGGAAGTCAGCAAATAGGGAGAAACTGCAGTTGCAAGCAATATGGGAAAATAATAAATAAAAGACCAGGCACGAGTGTACATATGAGTCAGCAGCTCGACCCTGAGGACACGTTGGAAGAGAGGAGGGACATGAGTGCTCCCTTTGGGGACAGAGTAGGAGTCAAGGCACTATGCATATTTATCTCAAACAGAATTTTTCAGCATAGATATGACTTAATAAAACTTTTGCTGTTTATAAGTGGCATTGGTCTCAAGATTGTTCGTGGTTTCCAGGCAAGTAAAATTTATAGGTACTACTTTTATCCTTCATAAACAAGTCCAACTCATTCAAGTAAAAGCAGCAAGAAATATAGAGACAGAGGAAGCCAAACTGAAAAAAAAAAAAAAAAAGCTGGAAGTGGAATAGGACATTGGGAGAAGAAAACATCTGTTATTGTAATTTCAGAATTTTGCTAGGTTCTTAAGCAGCTGGTGAAGATGTAGGCATTTCCTTCACCCTTACTATCTGTGCCTCTTTGCCTTTGTAAATTACCCATGGTATCGGACAAGAGCTTCTGTTATCCGCTGTTTGAATTTATCTACTTTGTTTTAGAAAGCCATTTTGCTAGAATACAATTTAACTTCTTAGAAAACTTGGTTTTATTGGTATAATGTAAATGATGTCAGAGTAATATATTGCCAAAATTAAATTGTTCTTATCTTTATTTCTTTTGGCAATTTTTCACTTTTTATGTCTCTATACACATTCCATAAACTGTCATTTATTTTTTTCTCAAATGATACAAAATTTCTGAAACATGCTAATCAAGGATAAGTCCCAAGCTAGGAAATGTCAAGGGACTGATTTACTATGTAAGTAGTCCTGCCTCTGTCTTTTTATCAATAAATCCTTGGGGTTATAGTTATACATTTTTGTAGACTATACTACTAATTTACTATGGGCTTAAAATCATTTTCATTGGAAGCTGATGGAAATGAATATGGTGTATTTCTTTGCAGTTGTTGCCATAGAGATAAAAACCTTTTCAAAGTAAAATGGGGATGGCATAAAAATTACTAATTCAAAAGAAGTTATGCTTCTAATTTAATATTGAAAATGGTGCACTATTCCCTTTCTTTTTTTATTTTGCCAAAATTGTGTGACTTGAGTGTGTCTAATGTACTTTCATTAGATAATTTCTAGTATAAGAAAAACTGAAGCAAAGAATGAAATAGGTAAATTCCCCACAGCATTTAGTGGGATGATACTTTCACTTTTAATCTTTTATTCTTAAAATTTAACAACATTCCTAATTATCTCCTCTCATGCTCCACCTCCATACTCCTTCTTTATATCTTGCTATTTAATTTCAAATCTAATTACCTAAAATGGATTTTCTTAAATACAAACAATTTGCTTTCATTTTATGCCACATTATTTCCAACAATTAGACACATTTTCTAACAATAACACAGTTACAAAGATAAACAAACCTATGAAACTTACTCAAATCTTATTACTGTTCATGTTCAGATTTTGGAAGTCCTATAGACTTCCCTTGAAAAATCAAATTAAGGCACTCTTGGAAAATATTCTATGACTTAGAATTGTTTTACTAAATGAACCTCATTTTGATTCTGTTACAAAAATGTCAGCAGCAACACTTTCTGGAGACATTGGAATGAGCTAAACCAACACTAAGACAGATGATTAATTAGGTGGGGAAGTGTCAGCCAATGAGACAAGACTGTGTTGGATGATGTGCCTACAACACGTCCGCATGGGAGAGCTATGTGATGGAGAAAGAGGAAAAAGGGACAAGGTCAGAGAAAACAGACTCTACCTTATCTTCATTTTCCTCCTAACTAACTCTGTGTTTGCTTTCTTTTAAAGCCTAGAACACTGTTCACCTAGCCAAAAGCAATATGGGTGGCTCGGTCATTGAGCGTCTGCCTTCGGCTCAGGTCATGATCCCAGGGTCCTGGGATCAAGCCCCGCATCGGGCTCCCTGCTCCACGGGAAGCCTGCTTCTCCCTCTCCCACTCCCTCTGCTTGTGTTCCCTCTTTAGCTGTGTCTCTCTCTGTCAAATAACTAAAATCTTAAAAAAAAAAAAAAAAGAAGTAGAAGAAAGGATTGTTCCCATAAAAAAGATAGGAGTTAATGAACTGTGGGTGCTTTGTAACACAATGCTATTCAAGTATGGTGCTCAGACAAGGTGATAACAGCACCATGATAAGTACAGAAATTGAAAATGCATGTTTAGAAACTTTTATAACAATTTAATATTGCTGTATATTCTAAACATGGTTATTGGACTCATCCATTAGGCCATAAATGAGTTGTGTGTTATTGAACCACATGGAGAGTAGCTGCCTACCAGTCAGGAGCAAGAGGGCCACATCAAAACATGGGACATTTTGAGGTTAGCTCGTCAACTGTAATCCACAAAAAAAAAAAAAAAAAAAAAGAGTCTGAGAAAATGTGATCATTTATTTTTATAAATTATTTTCAATTATTTTAAGTTTTAATCAAGTTAGGGAAGTAGAATTGTATTATTTATTTTTAACCCCAGCTAACTAATGGCAAAACAAGCTTCACAGGAGTTTTTGACACCCACGTATTTTCATTAGAAATAAACTACCTGCTGACCATGAAAGTGATTTCAAAGAAATAAAGATCAAAAAGAATTGGTATCAGTTTTATTAGGAAGTATGACCATTCATATATTGAGTTCAGTTCATTGATGGTGAAGTATGAAAGCATAGCATGTCATTTGCAGAGATGGACTGGCTCATGTAGCGATGAATCCATCAAAACATAAGCAACATTTATACACAAAACAGAAGTAAGTTCAAAAGCAAAAGAATTTTGAAATAATGAACGTTGATGTAAAAAGCCAACTGAAGTAAATGTTCAATACTTCATATTTAAACATTAATGCCTTGGAGATGTTTTAGAAAGTAGTACTGTAGATTGCTGAAACAAAAATAAACGTACAATTGCTGAGCTATTAGTGAAAGATGACATCAAAGATCTTTGCTTGGAAATATTGAGTGAATATGTCAAAGATTACATGGCTTGACATATTTTTTTAAAAACTAACTAATATCAACTCAAACAACAAATAAAACTAGCAAAATATTTTTACTACGTCTTGACAAATGCACAAGTAATGCTCATGTGACAATTTTTTTGGTATATGTACAATTGTAGATGATGGTGACAAAAGGAAGAATCTTTTTCTTCAGCTTCTTTGCCAACAAATATGACTAGCTCTGAGCTTTAGGAAAATATAAAGGATTACATTGTCTGCACATGTGGTTTAGAGTTCAACTTTTGTACAGGAGTATGTTTCGACGACACAGCTGCAGTAATAGGGAGGTATTCCAAGCTAGGGAGCTTGCACTAGAATGTAAACCAACACATTGCTTCCTTTATCAGGAAATTCTTGCTAACAAAGAAATATCAGCTAAATGAAACGTTAGGCTTAATGGCGTGGTAAAAATTGTTAATTTGTAAAGGTTAGTATGTTAAAATTGAGATTTTTAAAATTTTGAGATAGTACGGAAAATGGTCAAAACAGCTCTTCTTGCATACTGAGTTACGGTTATTGAGGAGAAAAAGTTTGTCAAGTATGTTAGAATTATAGAATCAATTCATTGTTTCTGCAAATTAAGAAACCAGTGGCTCAACATCACTTATCATCAGGGAAATGCAAATCAAAATCACAAGGAGATATCAGCTCACCCCTGTTAAGAGTGGCTCTCATCAAAAAAAAAATAGAGAGAGAGAGATAACAAGTGTTGGTGAGCATACTGAGAAAAGGGAACCCTTATGCACTATTTGTGGGAATGTAAATTGATGCAGCCACCATAGGTTCTTCAAAAAATTAAAAATAGAACTACCATATGATCCAGCAGTCCCGCTTCTGTGCACATATATCCAAAGGAAATGGAAACAGTATATTGAAAAGGTATCTACACTCCCATGTTCATTGTTGCATTATTCACAATAGCCAAGATACGGAAACAACCTAAGTGTCCATCAACAAATGAATGGATAAAGAAGACATAGTGTATATATACAACGAAATATTAGTCAGCCACGAGATAGGAGGAAATCTGTTTAGGACAACATGGATGGACCTTGAGAGCATTATGCTAAGTGAAATAAGTCAGACAGAGAAAGGCAAATACTGTCCGATATGACTTATTTGTGGAATCCAAAAAAGCTGAACACATAGAAAAGGACTAGAATGGTGGTTACCAGGGACTGTGAGGTAGGGTAAGCGAGAGAAAAAGAAGAAACCAGTTTATTCTCTCCTTTCAAAAAATGTAATTTGGACACTTTTATAGATTTGCTTTTTGCCTATCTTTAGTATTTTTAATAATATCCATACTTCCATGCAAAGGAAGAATGCAATGTATTTTTCAACAGCGGAAGAAAACTGAAGAGGGAAAACTGAAGTTTCTACAGATTGTTGCAGTATATTCCCATAGTTTTACAACCATTATTAAAGAAATAAGTGACAATATCCTACATCAGTGAAAATTATCAACAAATATTTTTAACATTTGATAGAAGGTTTTGAATTTTATTTTCCACCAGAAGAAGATTCATGCATAAACAAAGAAGATTCATATATAAGAATTCCAGGATGCTGGGGCACCTGGGTGGCTCAGTCAGTTGAGTGTCAGGCTCAGTTTCAGCTCAGGTCATGATCTCATGGGTCATGGGATGGAGCCCAAGTCAGGCTCTGCGCTCAGCAGGGAGTCTGCTTGAAGATTCTCTTCCTCTGCCCCTCCCCACCTGCTTATATGCTCTCTCTATCCCTCTCTCTCTAAAAAATAAAAATAAAAATAGAAGAATTCTAGGATGCCAAAATCATTTCTTTCATTGAAAAATAATTTAAATTAAACAAAAAATTTATAGGGTAGATTGCTGGAACTGGCTACAGATGAAAGATTAAAGATGAATTAAAAAAAATAACAGCATCATTTCATTTTTTTATAGAAGTTGTAAGGAATATTCTCCTGAGTTTGCTGAAGCCAGTTTGGAATCTCTTGTTTCCTTCTTATCAACATACCTCTGTTAAACTCATTTCTCTACTGAATATCAGTAAAACCAAACAATGAAGCACTGCAGATAAGTTATGCCCTACGAGTAGCATTGTCAATTCAACTTAGGTTAAATGTTAACAAACAAGAAACAAGCTTTAATATAAAGGTATTTGTTTGTTTTTTAGGGGGAGGGGCAGAGGGGAAGGAGAGAGAGAATCTCAAGCCAACTCCATGCCCAGAGCAGAGCCCAATGCAGGACCCGATCTCATGACCCTGAGATCATGACCTGAGCCAGAATTAAGAGTGAGATGCTCAACTGACTGAGCCACCCAGGTGCCCCTAGTATAAAGTTTCTATACTAAAACTTTCAATACTGATATGATTGTTTCATTTGTCTGAGTGTTTATAGGCACTTAGTATGGGGGATCACTATCTCACTCAGAACTTTTGTTTCATTATAATTGCAAAGGACTAAAAGTTCCAAGCATAATAGTGAATCCTTGTTATCATCATATATACACTTTTAACAATATGTGCAGTTTTATAAATTATTTTATTTTTCCCTGTTTATTTGATTATATTTACTAAAATTTTAATTTATGTCTATTGAATCCAATAGTAAACATGTCCTTATTTCACTTTTTTCTAGTAATTTGGTATTATTATATTTATAAAAGTACCAGTCCATAACAAATTGGAAATTTTAAAAACCAGTCCTCCACCACAGAGTTAGAGAAGTACTGATTTAGTAAGTTACATTGACTTTAGGCTAAAAATGTAACAAAATTTTTATCACCAGCAGAAAAATTCATTTTATTTAAATATTGCTAATTAAACATTTAAAATAGTTCAACCTTGTAATAATTAAGAGAAATGTGCACTGAGCCAGGTTAACGTATTTTACTGTCTGCTCTGCTTTATTCCTGGCTACCTATGTTAATTCTTTTGGAATCTAAGTACAAGTCAGGACAAGCAGAGGAGCTAAAAGTCATTTTGTAAATGGAGTTTCTAAAAAAGTATTCTAAGAGGAAAGAGGACTGTCCTTTCTCACTCTTGGTTGGTTTTCTCCTTGGGAAGAAGAAGATAAAAGGGAATGAATGGGTAAAATGTGAACAGTAGTCTGACTTAGCTTTGTAAGATCTGAGGATTCATTTTTACACAAAGGAGTTAAACACCCTAGAGCCCAATAAAAAGGCAATTATGTATTGGATTTAGGTGCATAGAGAGGCAAACAAGATACAGTTAAATGTATCCAGGTAAGGATCTGTAAGGATAACTAACTTGGTAGCTGAACTTTAGGCTCATGCTGACTGGTTTTCTTTAGGTAAGATGAACATGCCTAATTTTAGCATGGCTAAAGCTGACTTGGTCACAAAACTGAAAATTTTGGACCATCTCATCAGTTGTTGGTGCTATATCACACCAATAATATAATCTATATGTATGCAATATTACAGCAATATAAATAATATATATGGTAATTCTATATTATTATCCTGGTTACAACATCCTTCTCTGTTAAGGATTATTATCTCCATTTTTCAGAAAAGGACACTGAGGCTTAAAGAACTTAAAGAGCAAGTTAAAGAGTCACAGAGCAAGAAATTGGTAGAGTTGGGTTCTAACGCAAATCTATTGCTAAGCTATGGTTCCATAATAGCCGTTTTTCAAACTGTGTGAGATGATCCATTAGCAGGTCAGAAATCAACTTAATAGGTCCTAATAAGACTTTTTAAAAAAGGAATAGAATACAACAGAATATTCAAAAGAGTTTAACCAATGCAGTGGAAAATGCCTGACATCAGATGATACTGATTTTGTAACTGATACTGGTACAAAAGCTTCTCTGCCTCTTTGTCTCTGCCCAGCCCCTCTCTGGGGTTGCCTTGATTTATTTCCCTACCAACACTTTCAACTTTCCTTCTCTCCCCTGACCTACAACTTGTGCACATGAATGCTAGCTGGTAGGTAGAAGTGCTCCTTCTGCCATAGAATGGCCTTGGTGGTAGCCAAAGCAACCCACCCGCCTTGCCAATGGAAAGAGGGCCATTCATCACTTGATGGGTTCATACCTTATGTGGAGATCTGGTTGCTTGAGATTTTCATTAATAAAATGCTAACCTCTGCATCACTTCAGCAATGCAAACCCTTAAAGATCATGAGTTCTGGAGTCGCACAGACTGCTGGAGGAGTCCCGGTTCTGTGACCCAGGGAATGCCATCCTCTCTGAGCCTTGGGTTCTTCAGCTCTGTGGTGGGAATGACACTAACAATGCCTAGCCTGAAGTGATGATCAGAAAAACATATATGGAATGTAGCCAGGACAGGGCCTGTCACATGGCAGGTGCTTGTTAGCTGCTAAATGGGATATCATACTTACAATAGCAATTTCCAAGTGAAATCTATCAGTATTAAAACCAAGGAAAAGATTTAGTGGTTCTTTTAGCATCCCAGAGACGTTTGTGGATTTGTCACATAACACATTTGCCCTGAAGAAGTGCAACCAGTCAACAGGTGCTTGGCCGCTGAAATCCAGCCTGTGCCCCGCTAACCAACTGTGTGCCCCCTTGTTTGGCTATAGCCGCCAGGAGGAAGGTGTCTTTGTCTCATTAGCACAAAAGTACCCTATCAGCTAACTGTCTCCTGGGTCATCAAAGTCATTTAGTACTAGCCTATGGGAGCTCAGAAGTGCCATCTGGTGGACTTTTCCATTTAATAAAGTGCTAGATGAATAAACTTTTACTAAAATTGGCTCTCCCCAAAACATGTGTATTTCTAGAGGTATTATAGGACAGTTTGGGGAGGTTCTTCTCTTTGTCATCATATAGACACATGTGAAGTCCAGCAGCACATCAAGACTAAACTATTTATAGCATAGGTTGACAAAGTACTTTCTGAAATGTTTTATGGACTGCAAATGTTTCATAAGGAGTCTTCATGCTTTCTCTTTCCATTCCTTGATGTTATGAAATATGACAAAAGGCTTTTTTAAGGTCACTATATATGTAGCCTATTGAACACAGATACTCTGTTTCAAAGCTCTAAGAAACTGATACTTTGGATCAGTAGACCCAGATTTAATTTCAGCTGGCTCAGATTACATTTTAAATTCCATTTCAAAATATCTGCCATTATTGTGTTATTAGAGATACTACTAGTGTTTTATGTAACTGGAAGTCCTTATGATCCCCAATTAGGTGTTTTAAAATTTAGCTGCATGAATTGAAATATTGCAAGTGAGTTATGCTATTACAGCCCTTATCATATGTTACTAATCGAATTGACATTTTACAGGATGAAGTTTTTCTAACAGAGAAAAATAAATGGTGCTAAATTCCTGAATTCCTTGGGCCATTAGTTCTTTTCTTGGATGAAAGACTTGAGCAGCATTAGACCCCAATATACAAAACCTGAAAAAAAAAGAATTGAGACTTTGCCTCATATTATAATAAATAGTCTCGTACCTGTTGTACGTCTGTATTTTGCTACTTTGGAAATATTTTTCTTTGGAAATATTATCTACATACACACACACACACACACACACTCCCAACAAGGATGAGTACAAAATTATTGAGTACAAAAATATTGTTAAAGGCTATATACAAAATAATTTATACAAATTTCAAAATATGACACTATTAATATTTATATATATACACATATGTGTTTGTTTTTTTAAAAGAATACATGGACCACAAGGATAACATCAAACTCATTAAAGTTACACCTTGAGAGTAGTGAGGGAAACAGGACTAGAGGTGGTCCAAAAGTACTTCCATTTAATCTGTAACATTTTGTTTATTTTAAAAAAGATTTGAAGAAAATATTACAAATATTACCAGTTGTTAATTCTATATTGTGGGGAAAGTAATCATTTGTTATGTTACTCTTTTTATGTATCTGCATTTTTAAAATTCTCAACAAAATAATTTCAGAGTACTTAAGAGGGTTTTTATCTTGTGTTCCCTACAACAACAATATTAACAGAAATAAAAATAAAAACATCACTAGAGCCTAAAAATTTTTGAGACATAATTAATCCCACGGTTTGGGTATTGATCCTTGTCTAAAAGTATGGTAATGAATGAGATCACATTCTTTTTTTTCGTTAGCGCAAGCTCCTCATTTTTCCAGTATCTTTTCAACAAATTACACTTAATTCCATTTTAATTGTTAGCACAGTCCAAAAATAAGAACAAATATTTATTGAGCACCTACTGTTTGCCAGGTATTATTGTAGACATTGAAGATAGAACAATGAAAACAATAGACTGGGAGTCAGCAAACCACGCTTGGTCTAAATCTGACCCACTGTCTGTTTTTGTAAATAAAGTTTATTGGAACATATCCATGCTCTCCTTGCATATTTTCTATGGCTGCTCTACAACAGAGTTCTCCATAAATGCCTACCCATTCTTCGGTACAGAAAGTTCCAAGCTTTCCCAGAGAGGTTAAACTGCATGGGGGCATGGAGAAAGTCGAACACATTCAGATGTAGAGCTTGTAGATCAGTTACATTCTTGGCAAATATGAAGGAAAACTATATCCCAAATGGTCTTTTTAAAAGTTAGTATTGTGGTCACCTACTGGCTTAAAATAGAACCTTATATAGAATGTGCTAACATTACCATGTCACCGTGGCTGACTTATGGGTAAGATATGTGCACGGAAATAGTGGTAATCTGCACTCATCAGCTACCTAGTTCTCTTCTTCTCTGAGCACGGGTAAGGATTGGTTGGATGACAGGCAGAGTTGGAACTGAAGTTTTCGAATGTAAACAACATTTTGCCTAAGGAGGTGGTATTCATAGCTTTGGCCTTAGCCTCCCAACGAAATGCATATTCTATCCGGACTGTTTTTATTTGAATATAATTGACACACAATGTTGCATTAGTTCAGGTATACAACATAGTGATTCCACATCTCTGTAGGTTATGCTATGCCCACCACACATGTAGCTACCATATGTCACCATACAACGCTATTACAATGTTATTGACTCTATTCCTGTGCTGTAACTGTTATTCCTGTGACTTATTCATTCCATGAATATTCAGATTCACAAAGGACAAACTAGGGCCCTTACTCAGAGTAAAAGCTGAACTCCCTACAGTGGCCTACAGGGTTCTGCTCCACAGGCCCCGTAGACTCTACCTCCTCTCTCCTCTCACACCATAGTAGCCTCGCTGGCTTTCTGCAGTTCCTTGAAATTTCCACTTTGGGCCCTTGTACTTGTCACTTCCCCCAGATTTCCAGACCTCTTTGAAATCTTTCCTCATAGGTCATCTTTGCAACACAGCATTCTCTGACTTCTTCACAATACTCCCTACCCCCTTCTCCTGTTTTCTTTTTGGTTGCATCTGTCACTATTGACCACACTAAAACTTACTTATTCTGTTACTGTCTGTCTCTGTAATAGACTTTAAGCTCCATGAGGGCAGGTATCTTTTTATTCTGGTAGGGTGGATGCAGCTAAGGCTGAGAGATTATGTGACTTGTCAGGTTTGCTTAGCTCATAAATACAAGAGAAGGTACCAGTGATCAGATCTCTGGCTTCTCAAATAATGGATACTGTTTTCCATCCTTTCATTGTTGTTAAGCCAATGATCAGTTATTTTTGTCATAAATATATGAGAATCTATATTCACCTTAATTGAATATATACCTTTCTGTATAATATAAAATATGACCACAGACAACCAAGTATACTACGTATTTAAAGTATGCCAAAATAGAATTGCTATTCTAATCATCCGAAGCCATTTATATCCAAGTTTCACATAACTTCTAAATCTTGAAAATAATGGTGAATTATACTTTTTTCTTGGATCTCTTAAGCAACTTTAATTTTTTGTGTGTGGGGGGGGAAACCCTTATACAGAGGGAAGAAGAGAAATATTCTAATACTAGATTATAAGCCCATCAAGGGTAGAAGCTGTGTCTAATTTTCTCTTTAATCTCCAATAATCAACATATAGTAAGCACTGTAAGTAATAAGTAATAAATGTACAAACGCTTATTATTGATCTAAGATTATGTGTTTACTTTGTTTTCTGAATCATTTGTGTTTGTCATTGGCAGTTCATTTCTCACTAAGGTAGTAAACAAATCTATAGTTTTGATCATTTGCAACATTAGTTCTTCTGTAATTTTAGTTATTGTTGTTTCTGGAGGATTTAAATTACGGTTCTGTCTTCAGGAGCCCAAATATCCAAAAGAACCTATGAACTTTACCACATGGTTTTATGTGTAGAATCACAAATACAAACAATTGGGTTTTTCTCCTCACCTCTGGAGAGCTTGATATCAAATAGACACCATCTACGTGTGTTCTCTCCTTTGAATGGACTTAACTCCTATTTTTCGATAGATTTTACTTAAATAATCAGATAAAAATACTATATATAAGGAAAAGGTAATGACATAACTCCTTGCATTTATACTTTTTCCCAAGCTGTTGGTTTCTCAGCCATAATCCAACAATAAGGGCTTTTGTCTTTTATTAGCCTCTCAGGATTCATTTGTTAAGTCATTGGGACCTTTGGTCATCCATTACTTTAGGGCATCTTTGTAGCTTTGATCTTATATTTTAAAAGCCATCCAAACTATGACATTATTTTCCAGTAAGGACTCTAAGTTATTGGTTGATCATAATATAAAAGAGATTATAAACTACATTTGCATATTTCCGTGTATTAGTTTAAACATCTTTTTTTTTCCCCCTGCAAGGTCTTTCACTTGAGTTAGGCCAGCTAACTGACATATTGCTCATTAATCATACATATTAACTAGAGTAGTTAAAGTTTTAAAATCCAACGTACCATTCTGTCCACAGGGACTAGTCCCTGTTTTCTAAATGTGATGACATATGCTTCAGACACTGCTAATTAGGTCTTTCCCTTGAAAATTCATCCTGACATGTTTCAAGAACATTTTTCCCCCTTGAGTACGAGTTCATTAAATTATTAATATCCTTGTATAAGTCTTCCAGGATTACTTACACAAAGCAGTTTTCTCTATTTTAAAGCCAGAGTTCACAGTGAACAATAAAATAGATCTTGCATCCTTGTATATCTCCTTTCCTAGTCAAAAACAATGGGTTAGGCAAATATCAGAGAATAATAGATATTATATTCAGTAACATAAAATATTAATGGAAGATAAAAACTATTTTGTACATGTAAATGGAAATGTGTATTAGTCAGGGTTCTCTAGAGAAACAAAACCAAAAAGATATGTATACATAGAGTTATTTTAAGGAATTGGCTCACCCAATTATGGAGGCTTAGTAAATCCAGAATCCATGGAGTAGGCAGGCAGACTGGAGACTGGAGGGGCCAGTCTTTGTTCTATTCAGACCTTCAACTGATTGGACAAGTCTCAGATTATGGAGGACAGTCTGCTTATTCAAAGTCCACTGATTTAAATGTTAATCTCACCCCAAAAAACACCTTTACAAAAACACCCAGAATAATGTTTGACCAAATATGGCCCAGTCAAGTTGACACCTAATTTTTTTTTTTTTTAAGATTTTATTTATTTGACAGAGAGAGAGAGAACAAGTAGAACGGCCGGCAGAGGGAGAGGGAGAAGCAGGCTCTCTGCTGAGCAGGGAGCCAGATGCGGGGCTCGATCCCAGGATCCCAGGATCATGACCTGAGCCGAAGGCAGCCGCTTAACCGACTGAGCCACCCAGGCGCCCCAACACCTAAAATTAACCACATAAGATGCTATTTCAATAATCAACACCTGATTATCTGCACAAATGGAAGTGTTGCCATAAGCAACATAAGCTGTTGAGCTGCTGTATTAAATGATAATTTTGTAGTAGTTTTACCTTCCTGCCTATTATCTATGTAGACAGGCACTTAGATCACCCTCTATTATATGACTTTTTTTAAGATAAAACTTCCAGTAGCTTCCCATAATAATCAAAATAATAGAACTTAGAACCCTCATCATAATCTATGAGGGCCAGTATAATCTGGCCTGCCTACTACCCACCCCCCCCACCGCACCCCACAATGGGCTCGCTCCTCTCTAGCCACCTGTGTTTCTTGCTATTCCTTGAACAAGCCATACTCAGGGCTTATTTCTTGCTGTTCCCTCTGCTGGATGCCCTTTCTCAGACCTTGCATGGCTCACAGACTCACTTGGTTCAAGGGTCTGATTTTTCTATCTAAAACTGCACACCTCCCTATATAACTTTATTTCCTTCACTCTGCTTTATTTTTTTTATAATTCTTATTGCTATCCAAAATTCATATCTTTATTTTTTTAGTTATCAAATATGCAGTAAGTATAACATAGTGGTAATGATCAGAGATGATACAGCCAAGTTGCCTGGATTTCTACCTTTGCTACTTTCTAACCAAGTGACCGTAGGCAAATTGCTGTCTCTCACTTGCCTCATCTGTATGGCAGAGATACCTCAAAGATATTTTGAAAACTTAATGAATAAATAGATGTAAATTGCTTAGGATGGTGTTTGGCACAGAGTAAGGACCATCGGTTATCTATTACTATTATTGTTCCCAATAAAAGGACAAGATTGAAGATATTTCCAGAACATAGAAAAGGGTCTGGCTATATTAGGGGCTCAGTAAATGTTTGTAGAATGAATGAATGAATGAATGAATGAACAAATGAATCTGGGCATATGCTGCCTGAGAGTGGGAAAAATGTCCTACAAAGACACAGTTAAGAGGTGGCAGATGAACAAATGAAGAGTTTAAAAGTTGTAATGGAAGTTTTACATGCTTGAGAAAGCTGAATTGGGTAGGTTTTATGTATGAATCTGTATGTATATAGGCATGTATATATGTATGTATGCTGGGAACAAGATGTAGCTGGGATTTCTGCCTATAGGATAGATCCCTAAAGGGGATGGAAAAATCAAAGGAGAACATAAAAAGAATCCAGCAAATGACCCACCAACAGAGCTGCAAAGACCAAGTGGGACACTAGCTTTCCCAGGAAATCCTAACCTTATGCTGGAAAAGATTGGAGCTGAAGGAGAAAGAGACTGTCCGGAGAGACAGATTGATGAGGCTACATTCCAAATTATTTCTACCCAGTCGTAGTTTCAAGTGACATTGGGAAGTGCAGTTTAAAGAAATGTTAAGTAGTATTCAAATCAAGAAAAAATATATCCAGTATTGGCATAATGGCATGTCCTCAAGTGTTCAGTGTTTGAAGGTCATCAGTGTATTTCCCAATACTTAATCAAAAATCAAGCAAAAAATAAGGAGTAATGGGCTGGGAAATGCCTTCTAAGCACACTTGATTGAAAGGTTGTTGATAAATATCAGAGGAGAAAAGGACCAAAGAGGATACACATATCTGTCAGTACAGAAGAATCCAGGAAAATCTCTCCCTGTTTGAGAAGACATTTTAGGGTTTGGTCCCCCATCAGTCCACTGCTGAGGGTGTACAGATGGCTTCCTCCCTACCTTTCACTCCCATGCTGGTGACCGTCCTTCTCCCTCTCCCTCTCCCTAAAGAGAAGACTGAGGAGAGTTATTCCAAGGTAGCACACGATCAGGACAGGAAGGAACTTAATTCTCACTCCCCCACCCCGCCCCAAACTCCTAAGCTTACTCATAACCAAATGAACAAGTCTATCCAAATTGTTGTTATGAATAACTGTCCCTCCTCTCCTACTTTGAAGGCAAGATCCAGGTCTTAGTCATCTTAATGTATTTTCCCCTTGCACAGTATGGAAAACACAGTACGGTTTTCTTAAATTCACCCATCTTTTTGTTAGGGTTTGATTCTGAAGTCAGCTTTTAAATATCCAAATGCAGTTTGACCTAGCAAATTCAAATTGGTGAATTGAGAATTATGCCCTGAAAATTCTCTTTTGAAATCAGGTGACCTGTATAGTTCATCTTATGGATCCTCTGGAATTCTCTTCCATTACCAGGCAATTATTGGATAGCTGCAAAATGTATTCTTATGAATTTATTTGATGCTGGTTAATCAATTCTGCACATTGAAAATGCAGTTCTAAAAGTCCACCCCTGAGGGTACATTTCATCTTTTAAAATAGGCAACTCAAAAATGCTGAAATTATACCCTCTATGACTTTACGTTAATTGAAATCAAGATATAAAATGTCATTAATGATTTCTTTGTCCCAGTGCTGGCTGGTGAGGCTAAGTGTGTTCAGACTCTGACCTCTCTGACCACATTGTTTTTATTTTCACATTTCCGTGAAAGTAGACATGACAATTTATGTGCATTATTTTTCCATCTACATGTTGATTTTATCTACCCTAAATTAGAAATATAACAGTTCCCCTAACAAAGGTGAAAGATTAATTTTGGCCCTCACAAGGCATTCTGAAAGTGCTTAGAGATGTGGAAGTCCAGTGGCATCACCCTCAGACAAGAAAGGTAGTGTATAATGCCTGATTCCCCTTTTCTAGTCCGTAAGCATGCTTGCTGTGAATTTCCAGTTACGGAGGAAAAGAACATTTCACAGTGCACTTCCAGCATCCACCCTCTTAATGTGGTGCAAAGATGTGAAAATATATTCACAGCATGCTCAGGAAATTGTTTAGCCACACCCTACTGCTGCCCCACCCATGATACCAAGATGAGTCAAGTGCCTTGGCAGAGATTGACAATGGCAGGCATAGAAAACAGAGCCAGAAATTGGGCCTGAGAGAGTTGGTGGTTTGGCAAGGCAATCAGGAGTCCAAACAAATCCTAATGGAAGGTTGTGGTTGGCAGGTTGGAAGGTCCGCAGAAGTCAGGGTAGGTTCTGAGGCGAGGGCAAAGAGAAACAGGAGAGCAGGTAAGACCTCAGGAGACCCAAATTCCGAAAGACAAAGTGATAAGTAACTGGGACATTTAAAAATCTGCCTTGGTTGTGAGAAAATAAGAGAAACTCAACAATCACAGCAGCAAAGTAACCTAAATTGTGAATGATCAGGATACCCACCAAGGAAACCTTAATCCTGAGGATAATGGATTTTAAGATCTCAGATATACTTGGGCTTAAATTTTGGCCCCACCAATGAAGAGGAGAGTGATTTGGAGCTAGATGTTTAAACTTCTTTCTCTGTAAAGGGGTGACAGTACCACCCACCCACAGTAGCTTTGAAAAGACTGAGTAAAATAACATTAAGTCATTGCTTAGCACTCTATGCCTGGACCATGGCAAGCACTTGATGAATGGTAACCATTTTAATAATTGTTAGTCATAGACTTTTCTTATGTTTTTGTGGTATACCACGGGTAGCTCAGAGCACAGAGGGAAAAGTTGATTGTTGGTACATCCAATAAGAAGGGGGTTAAGAGGTCAGACTTTGAAGTTACTTATCTTCATGACCAAATTAGTAACAACATAATAACTTAATAGGAATACTAAACAGTGACTATAGGCATTACTGACCACAGACCAGACCATTTGGCTCAGTCCAATGCTTTGATGAAGTGTTATCATTTATTCAAATTATTACTTATTCCATTGTAGCTGAGGAGGTTTAGATAATATTGTCGTATTTCCAACTTGTTTTGAAAAGTCACTTTTCAAAAGTTACTCAAAGTCTGTACAAGGAAAAGAAAGGGACAAAAAGATGGGGAAAATGTACAATTTAGAAATTTTGAGATCTCACCCTAAATGAGGAAGGCAATATTGAGAATGGCATCACACTATGGATTCGTCTTTCCTTAACTCTAAACCTATTTCAAATCATTTGTCCATGCTGAATTACATCTTCTTCCCCTGTCCTTACAAGAGCCACTTGTCTGATCCCTGAAATAATGAGAACTTTATGACTAGAGTTGTTGCTGTCAGAGATGTATTTTTAGATATCTGTTAAGAAGTAAAATGCGTTTAGGATATTACGCATTGCTTACATAAGTATTCCTTTCCCATTTTTTTTCACATATCATTGATTGCAAAATGTGGTAACTTTTTACATCAGTCATAAATCTTATTTCCGCTCACAATGTAAAAAGAGACAACTAAACTTCCCAAATAGTCTGTAATGTTTTCCTGTGTAATTAACACCTCATTCACAGTTGTGGGTGCCAGTCAAGGCCCTGTCTCCTCTTCCTTGACATTTCCTTGATACCTTGTTCAGGCTGAGCTGATGCTTAAGAGTGTGCTAAATACACACACGGGAACAGGGAAATATTTGAGAGGAGCCAGCTGTATTAGCAAGATCTGGCAATTTAGAGAGACCACTTTCACATGTGTCTCCTCTGTGGGCTCGCAGTCTGCATACCATCCTTTATTTAAGTCCGATTACTGCTATCACCTTGTCTTCATCATCATCATCCTCATCAGCAGCAAAAACCATCTGTCAGATAAGTACCAGTAGCCCATTATTTGCATTCTTTCTCTTTTTAATGTTCCCGCAGGGCCAAGTGTTTATAAATCAAGTGACTAATTTAAGATACATGCGCTCTCATACTGCAAGTCATCCTGGAAGGATGGTTATTTTTAACTGTTGAAAATTTGTAGATGTCATTTATTTAAGTAGCCTTGTTTTTTTGTTTTTTGTTTTTTGGGGGTTTTTTTGTCTTCCTGACAATAGTGACCCTCTGTGGCCTTGCACTCAGCAAAAGCAGATGGCTGAAGTCATTAGATAATTCAAATAAAATCATTCTATTGTTGAAATCTCCTGGTTTCATTTTTTAAAAAACTTACTGTAACCATACATTCAGAAAAATGTATGCATCATAAGGATATACAGCTTGATGATTTTTCAGATATTGAGCACATCCATGTCACCGGCACCCAAGTTCAACACATCAGCGTCACCCACACCGTAAAATTCCCCTGGTGCTCTCCACCACTCCCTGCTCCCACAGCGGTAACCTTTCGTAACTTCTAACAGCATGGATTAACTTTGCCCGAGTTTATTCCTTTTATAAATTGATGAACACTGTGTTTGTAAGAGTCACTTGTCTTGTTGCATGTAGTTGTACTCCATTCATTTTTGTTGCTGTATAGTATTCCATTGTATGAATGCCCCACAATGTATTTCTTATATTTCTATGCTTCATGGGCACCTTGATTGTTATTTTGGATGAAAAAATTTCCACATACATAGTTAAGAGTTGGTTACACTTTTTAATTCATGCACAATCCATATTTTAGGTTTTCTTGATATACTATCAAACATTTTTAAATGAAAAAAAAATGTGGAGAATTGGGCAGAGGATGGTAGAAGAGCAGGATGGGAAGGAATTATTACCCACCACGTATTAGATGTCATGTCATGAATATTGTTGCTGTCTTTTATTGTGGAAAAATACGTATTATATAAAATTTGCCATCTTAACCATTTTCAAGTGTGTAGTTCAGTAGTGTTAAATACATTCACATTGTTGTGAAAAAGAACTCCAGAACTCTTTCAGCTTGCAAAACTAAAACTCTATCCCCATTAAATAACTCCCCTCTAACCTCTTCCCCCAGCCCCTGGTAACTACCATTCTACTTTCTGGTTCTATAAATCTGACTACTCTAGATACCTCATATGAGTAATGCATTCAGTAATCATACAGTATTTTCGTTTAGTAACTTATTTCACTATGCTTGTTTCAATTAGCATAACGTCATCAAGGTTCATCTATGTTGAAGCTTGTGTCAGAATTTCCTTCCTTTTTAAGACTAATATTCCATTGTATGTATATACCACATTTGTTTACCCATTCACCAGTTAGTGGACATTTGAATTGGTTCCACCCTGTGGCTATTCTGGGTCGTGCTGCTATGAACATGGATGTACAAATTCAAGAGCCTGCTTTCAGTTCTTTTATTTATATGCCCAGAAGAGGGATTTCTAGATCATATGGTAGTTCTACTTAAAAATTTTTTTAAGAATCTGCCTAATGTTTTCCATAGCAGTTGCAATATTTTGCAATCTCACCAGGTGTGAGTTAAGTGTTCTAATTTTTCCACATCCTTGCCAACACTTTTCTGTTTTGTGAAAGAAAGCCATCCTAATGGGTGTATATGGTAGGAATTGACAGATGATCTCTTTTTTTAATGCTTAGCAGGCATGTTGTGAGGTAGAAATATCAATTTTACAGAAATGAAATTTTGACACAAAAAATTTCCATAAAAGAAAAAGCTGGGACTCCAATCCAGGTGCTCTTGAACATTACAATGGGCTTTTTATTCACATAAATTCACATAATCACAAAACTAATTGGGCTTTTTTGTTCTAAGCTACAAGATTTACAAGATATTTGTGGCTCTACATGATTGTCTAGCTTTAAATATGAAAAAGAGCTTGAGGCTTAGAGTAGGGGTTCTCAAAGTGTGGTCTTTAGGCCAGCAGCATCAGCATTACTGGGAACTTTTTTTTTTTTTTTTGACAGAGAGACAGCGAGAGAGGGAGAAGCAGGCTTCCCGCAGAGCAGGGAGCCCCATGCAGGACTCGATCCCAGGACCCTGGGATCACGACCTGAGCTGAAGGCAGACGCTTAACTGACTGAGCCACCCAGGTGCCCCTACTAGGAACTTTTTAAAAATGCAAATTCTCACGCCCTGCCCCAAGACCTGATAAATCAGAAACTCTGGAAGTGGGGACACAAATCTGTTGGGCTTTTTTTTTTTTTTTAAGTATAGTTGATATACAATATTATAGTAGTTTCAAGTATGCAACATAGTGATTCAACACTCATATCCATTACAAAATAATCACCACAATAAGTCTAATTACCATCTGTTACCATACAAAATTATTACAATATTATCAACTTTCTTCTCTTTGCTGTACTTTACATCCCTGTCACTTATTTATTTTATAACTGAAAGTTTGTACCTCTTCATCCCCTTCACCCATTTCAGCCATTCTCCCACCCCCCTCCCCTCTGGCAAGCACCAGTTTGTTCTCTGTATTTTGGAGTAGGTTTTCTGTTTTGTTTTGTTTTGTTTGTTCATTTGTTTTGTTTTTTAGATTCCACATATGAGTGAAATCATATAGTGTCTTTCTTTCTCTGTCTGACCTGACTTAAGTCACTTAGCATAATACCCTCTAGGTCTATCCATGTTATGGCAAATGGCAAGATTTCATTCTTTTTTTATGGTGGACCAATATTTCAGTGTGTGTGTGTGTGTGTGTGTAATATATTCTTTGTTCATCTACTGATGGACACTTAGGTTGCTTCCATATCTTGGCTATTGTGAACAATGCTGCAATAAACATAGGGGTGCATATATCTCTCCAAATTAGTGTTTTCTTTTTCTTTAGCAAATGTAGTAGAATCAGTATGGTAGTTCTATTTTTACTTTTTTGAGGAGCTTCCAACCTCCACACTGGCTGCATCAGTTTGCCTTTCCACCAACAGTGCACGAGGGTTCCCTTTTCCTCACATACTGATCTATTTTAACTAGCCCTCCTGACGATGCTGATGTACAATCAGGTCTGAGCACCCCTGGACTTAAGTCATTAGACAAATATCTAAACCGCTGTCTAATAATCTTTACACTATTTCCAAACAGGAAACTTACATGTTGAGCACTTTGAGGTTTCCAGGGCAACCTGACAGGGTAAATCTGTTTTGTGCTTTATACCCCTGTTTTCAGAAAAGTGGTGGATTAGCCCAATTGTGATTATGCTGGAACAGTAGGTCCCCATCCACTTGGAGATCCAGCCAGATTCCAATTTATCACAATTGCTTATGAACAAATGGCCACCTGGGAGCAGGCATCCTAACCAGGAAGGCCATCCCAGCTCAGCATTTGTCTTTGTCTGCCGGGATTTTCTTCCCCACCCTCATCCAAGTCCCTACTTTTTGTCTCACGTTACAGTGGGTCTTGAGCAAGCCTTGCAGTGAAGGCACTGAAACAGAAGGAGGCAGAAGTGGGAACAACCATGAGACAGCCATTCCTCCCATGGAATCGCCCCCACCAACAACAGCCCTCGCCCCTGGCCCCGAGCATCCTCACACAGCTCCCTAGAGCCCTGTAAGGAAAAGAACAGAGGTTCATAGATCACACTTTCCTCAGAAAAACTGGAGGAATCTGATTTTAGTCCTACATGAGAGTTGTGGTTTATGCCTGCTATCTTGGCGTATGTTATTAAAAATACATACATAAATAATAAATAATATTAATATAAAATATTCCCCAAATTATCCTGACTTAAACAATAAAATTCACCCTACCAAAAATCTACATTATCCCTTAGGGAGGCTTTTGCCTTTCCTGAATGCTTGTAAGTGAAAAAACCAAAAGATGTTTTGGAGGAACAGGAGAATGGGAGACTGTTCAGTACAGCTGGAGACCTTGAATGGGAGGGAAGAAGACAAAGGAGTGAATTTGTGGGTCTCCTTGGAGAGAAGAAAGATGATGCCTGGGAGTAGGCCCACAATTTCTGTCACTACGATAGTTCAAGGCCACTCCCAGAATTCATCTTCTGGAGCTTCCATCATGTTTACCCTCCTGCTCTGTCCTGTCAGAGCCCCCTTCATAGATCACTGAAACTTAAGACTTAAGCTAAAGTCCTAAGTCCAAATGTACTTAAGGCATATTTGGCTGTATGGCTGAGAAAATGGGGACTGTGTTGCTTTGTAAAGAAAATCTTTAAAAAGTATTCCAATCAGTATGAGGGTGTAACTAGGAACTCAAGCCTACGAACCACGTTTAAACTGAAAGGACCATGCCATCTGAAGTTATCTGCTGCACACAATATGTTCCAGTAACTTAAGGGCCCTAAGAAATAGTTTCCCTGCATATCCGCCCTTAGCAAGGATGCGTAAACGAAAGCAGCATTCCCCCGTGCTCCTCCAGCATACACATCAGTGCACTCTGACAATTGTGAGGCTGACTTAAATGATCATGTAAATCAGCAGTGATATGCAAGAATTTGTTTGCTTGCCCATACCGGACTGAATTGTGACTGTTTGTACTCCTCATCCTAAGACATGCCAATGGTATGTTACACTATCGGACATTTGGTTTTCCTTACCCATTCACTCTGTGATAAAAGTTGATCAATAGTCAGCCTCATTTTCCCCACTTCCTGCCTAGATCAATAAACATTTCTCCTTTAAAGAAAGGAGAATGCACACAGAAGTTGATCCCATGGTTTTAACTTACCTCAACCTAAAAGAAAGAACCAATCACACACTTTGATGCCATTGATTTTGTTTCTTTGTGCTCTTGTGAATAAATAAATTACAGTGCTTCCACTTTCTAAGTAAACTTTTTATCATTGATTAGTCCTCAGGGTCTAATTGACTTACATTTACTAAAAGACCCAATATATTGATTTTCAGAATGTGTAAACTACAAGACCAGAAAATGATGTACATGGGTATAACTTTTAATAAGTATACAGACTATTAAATTATATATTCATTCCACTGTTACAGTTCCCCAAAGGAACTCCCAGGCTCAGATCTCTGCAACAGGCAATACATGAAAATACCACTAATTATATTTCCATTTTTGATAAAGTTTTAAAAAATTTGTTCTGTAGATGTTAGCTAGGATTGTTTATAAAAACAGCTGCTGTTTTTATATGAACTCTTGATGGTGCGCATTTAACTTACTACCTTCAACAACAGTGCAAGCATTTCCCACCCAATCATAGTGTGGTATGTGCTTGCTTATCTCTCAAAGTTTACTCCACTGGTTTAACTGACACTGGACTTCCCACCCCACTCCCAGCCTCGATGAAAACCAGAAAGAGGAAGCAACTTTGCCTGACACTTTCCGAGCAAGAAAATTAGTGAATGAAATGGGCCTTTCTGGGTTTATGTTTACAGTTCTCCCCCCAAAAAATGTTGAAAGATTAATCCAATACTTTTACTTTGTCAGTAGCCACAAATCTTAATATGTATTAATATACTACCAATATGATAATAAAATAATTAGTAACAATGAAGTAGTGACCATATTTATAAAACACGTGCAGAGGGGCGCCTGGGTGGCTCAATTGGTTAAGCGTCCAACTCTTGATTTCGGCTCAGGTCATCATCTCAGGGTCCTGAGACCAATCCCTGCATCAGGCTCCAGGCCCCACCTTCAGATTCTCCCTCTCCCCTCCCTCTGTCCTTCCGCCACTACCCACCCCCCCCCAGCTCCCATGCTCTAAAAAATAAAAAAAAAATAAAATATGTTCAGAAATGCTTCTTATTCAAAATATATGCTTTCAATACCTAAGCTTACATCCTTCTATTAGAAAAGGAAAAAAAAAATTTAAAGTAAGTTTATAAAAAATAACTAACTGCCTTTTAAATGATATTAGACACACAGTCACCTAGAGATGTTAGCACAATCTTATTTTTCTAACTCTTGCGATTGAAATTTAGCCAGTGGTCAACTTGGGAAAGTTAACATTCAATGTGATATCGAAGATTGATAAGCAAGGGGTATTTATCTTAGTTTAGTTAAAAAATAGCTTAACCATCCAAAGGGATGAAAAGAGCTAGTTGATGTGCTTTATACAATACATAGGATTATGGTATGGCTTAGGGTAGTGCTTTTCACACTTTAGCGAGCATAAGAGTGACCTGAAATGGTTTTAAAATGCAGATTCATGACTTCCTTCCCGGAGATTCTAAACCAGTAAGTCTAAGATGAAGCTCCAGAATGTGCATATGTAACACCTAATCTCACCCTCAGGTTACTCCTATGAAATTACAATTCAGACCATTCTTTGAGAAACACCAACTTAAGATGACAAATGCAGGTTTTATTGCATCCAAAACCATAGAATCGTCAGATAAAATGCCAATCTTAGACCATCTTTCCGATACTTTATATTACTTGACTACAGTATCAAGGTAGACAGCATTTAAAGGACTGCTCGTAAGTTAAGGTTTAGTCATTCCAGGCACTCTTTTTCTCCTGTTGGTCATTAAAATTTGGCCTGTAGCTTTTAGATCTCATTGATGTTTAAAGGTCAAGTAGGCTTGAAATTATTTTTTAACTTTTCTATCTTTAAAATTGCCATTTAATATTGTCTCATCTAAAAGCAAAAAGGCATCACAGTAATTATTGTCTGTTTCTCTTTGGTTTCCAGGGAAGACGAGGAAAAACAGGTCCTCCAGGAAAACCAGGCCCCCCAGGACCACCTGTGAGTAAACAGTAGGATGACTGTTCTTTAAGAGAGCCCCTCTTTCTTCCTGTGTATTTATCTATGGATTATTTTACTCCCCTGTGGCTAATTTCCATCTTTCTACTGTTTAAAATGGTTATACTCCTGGGATGCCTGGGTGGCTCAATCGGTTAAGCATTGGACTCTTAGTTTCAGCTCAGGTCATGATCTCATGGTCATGAGATTGAACCCCTTGTTGGGCTTCGTGCCGGTCATGGAGTCTGCTTGAGATTCTCTCTCTCCCTCCCCCGCTCCCCTTCCACCCACTCGCTTGATCTCTCTCTCTCTCTCAAATAAATAAATAAATCATTAAAAAATAAAAATAAAATAAAATGGTTATACTCCCTACACCTCCCACCACAACACAAACCACAAATTAAGGGAGGCTAGTAGCTGTCTGCACACCTCACCCACTTCTTTCTTACATGGACAGGAACCACTGTACTGCCTACATGAGCACCCTAAGCCAAGTCTCCAAGTAGATGAATCCTGATCTGAACCTACCTGGCTCCATCGCCTTAGTTTCTTAATGTCCAGGCTGGTAGTAAGTTAGATATCTGGAGAGGCATGTCCACTTTTCATGATATAACTGTTTTGTCAGTAGAATTTTGTGGAATGTTGTTGCTGAAGAGAGCTATAAAGATCTTCTAGCCAATTAGCTCATATTTTTCTTTACCCCAATCCTCTAGAAAATGTATTCCTTTTCTTGTGGTTCTGTCAATCCTTCGACCCATCAGAGTCTGATTTGTGTCCAGGCTACTCTAATGGCACTGTTCTCTCTTTGGTCACCAGTAATCTCTGAGGCGTGCGATTCCCTGGGCTCCTATCAGGCTTCATCTGATTTCACTGCTATACAGGAATTTACAGAGCTACCTGCTCTCTCCTTGAAACCCCCAGTTCTCTTGGTGTAGTGACATTGATTTTTTTTTCTCCTATCTCTGGGGCCATCCTTTTTTGTCTCCATTAACAGTGTTCTCTCCTCTCCTATCTATATGTTGCACGCATTAAACATTTCCAGTTTTTTGGGTTTTTTTATTTCAATCCAGACGTTCCTCCTGTGTTCCAGGCTCGTACTCTCCCACTTCTTGCTCACTGTCTCCACTTATAGGTCTCCTACACATTACAAAAGTAGCATGTTCCCAAACTAAACTCTAGAAATAATTCTAGATTTTTCTTTTTTCTCTCCCGCATTGTCCATATCCAAACAGCTCCTAAATCATGTCCGTTCTACCTCCGGATAACTCACAAATCCATCTCCTCCTCTCTTTCCTCATTGCCACTGCCTCCATTTGGCCCTTGTCACTTTGTATCTGTATTTTAGTAGCTGTCCCAGGGTGGGGCTCATTGCCTCTATCTTCTACGAGTGGAGTAATATCTCTCAATGATAATTCAGACTGTGTGACCCTTGGGCTTGAAATTCTAATACCTTCCCTCTCCTTCAAGGTGGATTCTACATCTTCTGCGTGTCATTCTGGGCCCTTCTTAGTTGGGCCTTGACTTCTCTTTGCCCATCCTCCTCTAAGTCCTTCCTTTGTAACCTGTAGTGTCATCTTCCCTTACTGTCTCAAAAATGCCATGCTTTGTGCAGCCAGAGGCCCAAGGAAGCTCTCCTCTGTCCAGCACTCATCTCAACCTCAGCCTTCCTACATAGCCTTTATCAGTGCTCTCAGTGTGTGAGGTGTCATCGTCCGCGATCCTTGCCATTGTAGACCTCCTGCACCACTGTAGCACATGGCACAGTGCTTCATACTGTTATTTTCTTCACAGGTCGGCCTGCTGCCCTGCAATTTTTTTGAACCTCTGTTTTATCACCATTGCCTAGCACAGTTTCTGTCATGTAGCATGTGATTATTAATTACTTAACGAACAAGTAAACAAATGAATATATTTTGTAGATACGAAAATGGAAACCAGAAAATAAGTGGCTTTCACCACCACTAGAGGGCTCCAGACCTAGCACCTTAGGAATTTCTTAGGATGCGGTAATGGATGGATGTGCCAAGTGATGAACAAGGTTGCTGTCCTGGCATTGATTTCATTTCATCCTCTTTCGCCATTCAAGTGAATTGTTCTATTGGTAATGTCCTGGCGTCAATGGATAGTGATTATAAAAGCAAGTGGGGAAAAAAGAGGCATAAATTGGAAGCAATTCTTTAAAGGAATTCGCTTCGTTGATTTTTATTCCAAATTTTCTGGCAAAACAGAGAACGTGTTGTAAGATTTGCAATAATTGTCTTGTGCTATAAAGAAGAAAAGCTGGTGAATGCAGACAGGCAAGATTAGACCTTCATGTAGCTTTCTAAACATATGATACTGCTTTTAAAACTGGATTAATTGTTGTCTCAAAGGAGGAATTTGAACGATGAAGGCTTTTGTGACAAGCCTGCCAAATGTCTAGGAAAGAAGATTACTCCAAGTCCTGGAATGAGTTCTCAACTATAGATCAACTGAGTTTACTGAAGAATTTAGAAGATTAAGAAGTATGCGATTCTATGAAAGAATTTATAATATTCAATTCCACCAGTTTTAGTTTATTGCCAGAGCATTTGGGGAAGAGAGGTACTTATTTTATTTCAAGTATTGGATTTAGAATTTCAACTCAGCTATGGGTCTGATACAGTGTTTGTTTTAAATCCTGAGTACACAGTATTTAAAAGTGGGTTTATTATCTTTTGTGATATAACAAAATACTGATTGTTTTTTTAATTTTATTATGTTAATCACCATACACTACATCATTAGTTTTTGATGTAGTGTTCCATGATTCATTGTTTGAGTATAACACCCAATGCTCCATTCAATACATGCCCTCTTTAATACCCATCACCAGGCTGACCCATCCCTCCACCCCCCTCCCCTCTAGAACCGTCAGTTTGTTTCTCAGAGTCCATAGTCTCTCATGGTTTGTCTCCCCCTCCGATTTCCCCCCCTTCATTTTACCCTTCCTACTATCTTCTTCTTTTTTTTAACATATAATGTATTATTTGTTTCAAAGGTACAGGTCTGTGATTCAACAGTGTTTTTCTTCATAGGTCAGCTTTTATTTTAAAAGAAAAGATCTTAAATAGCTCATTTTCTGTTTAAGAATTGTGGTTTATGGAAATTCTTCATCTTTTTGATTCTGCGATAACTCCTCCAGTTGACTAAAATATCTTTTCTCTAATATAAGTATTATCAAAACTTTATGTTGGGGTACGGTTTTCATCCTGTTTTGGTTTTTTTTTAAGTTGTTCAGATGACAGGTTGAATGGATGACCTGCATACCAGCATGCTGCAAAAAATCTTGCGAGGCACCTACTCATACTTACAGGACTTAGCTAAGGGCAACATTGCAAGGGAAGGCAAATTAATAGGCTCCCTACATTTTTCTATGCTATCTTCATGTTTAATTTTTCTGAACATAGTGTATTTTAGCAAGAGGACTGTTGTTTCTCAAATGGGTAGAAATAAACAGAGTTCTTTGAAAACAGTCCTTTTAAGATCATAGTAATTCAGATCTTAAGAAAATGAGCTTATAAAAACATCGACCTGCTCCTAATTTACACTGTTAAGTGATGTCACAAACATTTATTTAAGGCCTACCATGCACCTAATACTCTGTTAGGAGCGGGGCTTACAAAAATGAATAAGACATCATCCTTGCCCTCTGGGAATTCAAGTTTAGTTTACAGAAGTGTGAACAAAGGAAGAGAATTAGAAGAGATAGTGGTTGAGATGGTTTCCTTCAGGGAATTGACAAACCGAAGCGTAAAAATTGAGCCTTAAAAAAAGAAGGAATTCCTGCCAGTTACAACAGAACCTGGAGGACATTTTGCTAAGTGAAATAAACCAGTCACAGAAGGGCAAAGACTGCATGATTCCACTCATATAAGATCTCTACAATAGTGAAACTCAGAGAAGCAGAGAACACATTAGTGGTTGCCGGGTGCTAGGGGAAATGGGAGTTGTTATTCAATGGGTGTCAAGTTTCAGTCATGCAAGATGAAGTCGTTCTAGAGATCTGCCATACCACATCGTGCCTATAGAGTATCATGCACACTATCGTGCATTTTGAAGTTTGTTAAGAGTATAAATCTCATGTTAGGTGTTCTTACCACAAAACAAAACAAACACCTAAGAGACACAAGGAAACTCTGGTACCTATTGGATATGTCAATTACCTTGATTGTGATGAGAGTATCACAGATGTTTTCATAAGTCCAAACCCATCAAATTGTACACATTACATATGTTCAGTTGTTTGTATATCAATTATACCTCAATAAAACTGTTGAAAAAAAAGAGTTGAAAAGGAGCTGTCCAGTAAAACAAATAGAGGGGAAGGAGAGAGCAAACTGAGTACTGCTGGTGGAGGAAAGCAGCCTGAGCGAATACAGAGTACTGATGTTGAGCCCTGCCAGGTCCTGGTGAACCTCACATGAAGCCCCATGAGGCAGGTGAAACTATAAAAATTCATGGAGAGTTCTAAATGGGGAGTCCCATGGCCAGATTTCATTGATAACATCCCTCTAGTGGCAGGCATGGCAGAGTTGGATTGTTGAGCTTAGGCATGATTCACTGTGGCTATCATAGTATTTACTATTTTTTAAATTATCGGCAGAGCATTTTTTATCTCTTTCAGATGTCCCATGGAGCTATTTGTCTTTTGTGACAATTTATATATAGCTTAGGAGATATCCCCATTTATTTATGGACATATTTAGATCAAAATGTTGTTGTTTTTCACTTATTTGTCTTTTTCAACATTGTACCCTAAGTGAAAGAAGCCTACTTCACAGGAGGAAAGGAGGTAACAAGAGAAAGAAGGAAAGGTTGGTGAAGGCGAAAATCTTTCTAATTCAGATTTAGAGATGGTGTATGACTCACCCTAGTGGCTTGCATATGAGATTCCTAAAGCCCATGTTAGAATTTCTTATGACAATATGAAATAATTTTAAAATATTAATTTTATCTCTCTTAACAAACAGTAATCGAGTAATATGTAATATCCCTCAAGTGAGTGAATAGTATGTAATTTTAGCATATATGTTTGAGCAATTAGCCTTTAGAGAAGTTAGGGAGAAAAAATTTTATTCTGATCAGTGTGATTGTCTAAAAAGCAGCAAGATGACAGAGATCCTTTGATAACAATTTCTTCAAGAAAATGTTTTCCCTTTAGGATTTTAGAGATGTTCCCTAAATCAAAGGTAGTGTTGTTATTTTAAGGAATATCAATGAAGATTTTAAAAAATAGAACTGAAAGATATTTCTAATAGCCTGAAGCAACTCAAATAATTAAAACACTTTAACCAGTCCTTCTACTTGCAATTTTTTGTTCTGAAGTCAAATTTGTATTTTCTTACTTTCTTAAGAGACATTTTACCAAAAAGGTACATTTTTTACAAAGAATAATTTCCCACAACTTTCCATTTAGCATATAAATGACAACCATTTTCCCCCTTAAAGAGTGTATTTCCTAGGGGAAAAAATTCTAATAATGGAATATTTACTAAAAGTAGACCTATTGAACTATTATTATTAAATTGTCTTTTGAATTAGTGCTTCATCAAAGTCATATATATTACTCCAATTTAGTTCCCATATTTATTTTTTTTAAGATTTTATTTATTTAGTGAGAGAGAGAGAGAGAGAGGATGGGCAGAGGGAGAGGGAGAGAGAATCTCAAGCAGACTCCGCACTGGGCATGGAGCCTGACGTGGGGCTTGATCTCATGACTCTGAGATCACAACTTGAACCAAAATCAAGAGTCAGATGCTTAACCAACTGAGCCACCCAGGCACCCCTAGTTCCCATATTTAATAACAATTTTTACTCTGTTTGAGGAAGATTTAGTTGAAATATACATACATGTATTCTGCATAAAATAAGATTATTCTTAATCAAAATACTTGTAATTGAGGAGCAACTAAACTGGTTAACAGAGCTAGCCACAACTCTTTATGATGAACACATTTTTTATAAAATGTTAGTCCAATTTCCTATTAACAGGCAGAGCCGATCTTACCTATGCAAAGGAAAAAGCTCTCAAATTCCCCCAAATAATTTCTGCCATCTTGTTGTGAATGACTAACTCTTCATTTGAGGGAAACCATTAAGTAGAGATGTCTTAGATTGATAATACCTGCAAATACACTATGCTGAAGAGCAGTTTTTCAGAGAAGAAGCCTGAGAGCATTAAGTATCTCCCCAGGGAAGGAATACTACTAACTCCTGAGGAAACAGGTTCCAAAGAAAGGGATGGATCAGGAGAGTTTATTATAGTACTTGCTCTGCATGAGGTTCTCCACTGCCGGTGCCTTATGTAATCCTCACAACTGTGGTGCGATGTAGAAACGGTCCCATTTTATAATAGGATAAAGGATGCTTAGAAATATCCAGTAACATGCCCAAGATCACACAAGTGTAAGTGGGGGAACCAGAAGTGAAACTCAGGAGCTGATCTCTAAACCCATCTTTATTTCACTGGATCATGGATGTAAAAGACACGCTTCTAATTTATAATTTGACTAGGACCCGCCTTATTTAAACATTATACACAGAACGTGGCTTGATTTTCTCACCATAATCCATAGCACTGCAGTGCCTCAGGACAACGGGATAGTGTAAGAAGATTGTGAGGTACCCAGTCCACACTAGAGTGTCCTCAGGCAGTTCACTTGACATTTCCATGGCTAAGTTTCCTTTTCTGTAAATTCAAAATGATAGTGCCTGCCTCATCAACTTCGCACAGTTGCTAGGAGAAATCAATGCCATGTATGAGAAGATCTCTCTTGTAAATGTAAAGCTCTATCTAAGTATAACTGAGATCCATTCCTATTATTCTGAACATCCATCCACACATACAGTATTGTAGATAGAAGAGATCGTCCTGAATCTGCAATTGAACCACTACATTTTTTTCCCTTTTTATAGATTTCCCAAAACCCTGTTAACAAAAATGTAAATGTCTTTCAATGACTTGCTAAAATGAAAGATCTTGAGCTCTACATAAATATGGAATGCTTAGTCTACATTTGTAAATCTACTCATGAAGAGAGATGAAGGTTACTCATAGTCAGGTAATAATAACGGGGTCTAAGTATTCAGTGGTGTTTTTTTCTCTTCTGATTTACAGCCTCTTCCTTGCTTGTGGGACTTGTTCATCCACGATCTGAGCTGTTGCATTTTATTAGTTCTCTGAGTCTCAATTACTATCCCTCACACTCTAACAAAAATTTCTCTTTTTCTTTAAAGCCTTCCAGTTATCTGCATAGCATAAGCAATGGAAAATCGTGGTCTTGTGTTATGATAATGAGACTTGGAAAGTCTCAAGACTTAAAATGCCTTAGTTTATTTTAAAGTGTTCTGGTTTTTAGTTCCTTTAGAAAAGAGAGGAAAGCAGCTGGAAATGAGGCAGAGCAGGAGGGAAAGCAGGAGAATTTAACTAATGAGCCATTAAAGGAAGTATGTATTAGCCCACCCATTTGACATTAACTTTACTTCTCATTCATCATCCCTGTAAAAGTGTTTATTAAAAACCACATTAATTTTAAAACGTGTTATTATTTCTTTCTGTTACAGGCAGGGCTCTTGATTCTTTCATTTTTCCCCCCCGGCATTGTTTTTGTGCATTGTTTCATTATTGCAGTATGAGAATTGAGCAGTGGGCTCAAATGTGTCACATTTCAGTGCATAGCAATTTATGTTGAAAACAGTTTCAAGGAATTTGTAACGTGGGGCAGCAGCTCCCTCTACTGTTTCCACTGGAAAAGCTCTAAGCAAAGAACGACACTTCATAGCCCTCGGAGGAGGTCCAAGCTATGGAAATTTTCAGTGTTTGAAGATTAATTATAAATCTACATGATTTTCAAAATTATTTTCACGGGTGTTTTTTTAATTCTGTACTTATCTTATACTTTAAATAGAAATGCTATTTCATCCCCAGTCCCTTTCAATATGAATTTGATACACTCTTGAAGTGAAAACCCTTAGCTCATGGATATCTAAAATGCCCATCTATTGTAAAATGCTGATAAAACTCTACAGTGATTGTTTTGTGGGAGCTGACTCCAATGAAATGTATGCTTCTTTTCTAAAACCGCAATATGATTTAAAACAAATACTACTGTGTTATTTCTGTTTTCATTTTAACTTCAGTGTAAAAGAACTTCTCTCATCTTGAGAGCATGAGTCATTGCCCAGTTTGAAAGTTATGTTTGTACTGCCTTATACACAGTTAAAAGAGTAATCTAGGGTGTAATATTGAATTCATTTATTCAACAAATACTGATCATCTATCATGTGTGAGTCACTATTACAAACATTGAGCATACAGTAGTTTTTTTAAAAAAAACAAAATGTAGCAACAAACAAGCTACAGACAAGGTCTCTCCCTTTAGTAACTTACACTCGATTGTGTGTTGGGGGTAGCAGTGGTTAGTAAGAAATTCAACAGATAGCAAAACAGTTTCAGTTTAGGAGGTGACACAGGGGAACAAACTGGGCAATGTAAGAGTGATTTGGAAGAGTTGTTACTTCAGTTAAAATGGTCCAGGTGGCATCTTTGAGCATTTAGATGACGTTACTTGAGAAGGAGCTAGCCTGTGAGGGTCAGAGCAAGATCTTTCCAACCAGAAAGACCAGGACGTGCAAAGGGCCTGAGGTAGGAATGAGCTTGATATATCTAATGAACATAAAGGAACTAGGAGAAAAACAGTGCCAGAAAAGAAAAAAATGCTTCCTTTCTGGTAGTTTATGGGTTAGGTCAGATGAATAATCATAGCAATGAAAATATATGCCCTCAAAACACCATAGACCTAATGGCTTTCTGTGCCATATCCTATTATCCATCCCTTCAGATCTTCGATCTCCAACTTTATTGGCTATGAACTGAGAACTCAAGGTGCAAAGTTATTGTTTTCAGCATACAGCAAGGCCCACCTCTAAAACAAGTTAGTACCCCAAATTCATTTTGGACTACTGAATAAAGTGGATGACAAGAAATGTCTGATTTTTAACATTTAATTTCTGGTTAAAGCACCCTGGATGTGACTATCTACATTTTGAGGCTCATCATGTCTAAATGGGAATCCAGTTCATATTCTCAACATCCCTTTTAGAAACCTTGAACTGATTAGAGTTTTATCATGTTTCTCAGTTTTCCTTTCAGTGAAAAACCTCAGTCTCTTTGGTCTATTAAATGGCTAAAGGCCATGTACTATAATGATAATCTCTTCAGAGAAAATGAACCTAACCATTTATTTGAGTCAATGGGAATAGTAATTTCACTTCTTAATAAAAATAAGATGACTTCCTCAGATTTAAAAATAAAGACACATAAGACCTATAAAATGGAGACAGACATGGCCAGTTAATCATTTTTATTACCACTTGTCCCCTTACTAGGGTCATGGTCCCAGACAAAACAGCTGTTGCCACATTGCTGAAATTCCAGTGTCACCTTGTGTGGCCACAGAATGAAGAGACTTGCGTGTGAGGCCCCTGGGGGTTTCAGGTTGAGAATTTGAAAACTGGCACTCGGGTTCAATTCCCCAGTTACTTTTCTTTTTCTGTCCCTGTGAACAGCAGCAGGAGGACATTATTAGCCACTTTCTGACTTCCTAAGTTTTTTGCTAATAACAGCTACCGTCTGGAGGAAAAGGATTTTATCTTCCTATAGCCACTGACTCTTTTCATCTTGGATCATGTTATTGGAACCAACTATTAGGACTTCGGAATTGACAGGCATTGTGTATCACAATGATGGGACAAGAGATTTGATATTCTTGATATATGATCATTAAATTTGCTATTCCTTGGGCCACTGCATGGAGTAAGCACTATTTCTTTGTAGTAGGTAAACATTAAGGGTTTAGTAAACCTGATTGGCCTTTGAGAGATATTCAGAAAGGGAGACTGGTTTCCTAAATAATCTTACAGTTTGTATTGATGATATCATTTCCAAAAAGTATTTCCATACAGTATTTGATTTGACCACTGTCTGACTCTGTGAGGTAGGCAAGAAAGTTATCTCTGTTTTTTTTAAAGATTTTATTTATTTATTTGAGACAGAGAGAATGAGAGAGACAGAGAGCACATGAGAGGGGGGAGGGTCAGAGGGAGAAGCAGGCTCCCTGCCGAGCAGGGAGCCCGACGCGGGACTCGATCCCAGGACTCCAGGATCATGACCTGAGCCGAAGGCAGTCGCTTAACCGACTGAGCCACCCAGGCGCCCTATCTCTGTTTTAACAAGAACAAAGCTCTAGGCCTTGGGAAGTAGGGGCTCACCTAACTCCACGCAGTCAGTTTTCTCTACACAGCTACTACCTAGTAGAAAACTGTTGGGGTCAAAGGTGACTAGAGAAGCAACAAGTTTTCAGCATCACGTGGGAGGACCTGAAATATGGAAGGAAATATGGTAGAAAATAGGACTGGAAGGGGCTTCAGCTGTCTCTGTAATTTCATTAAAAAGTAAAGAGATCTGAAGCAAATATGGCAAATGGTTAGGATCTGACAACATTGGATTGTGGATTCATGAGAATTTATCATCTTCTTTTCTATACTTTTCAGCATGCTTGAAATATTCCAAATTTAAGAAACAGGAAAACCATCCTCTGGGCTAGGTTAATATTAGGGTAATATCACTGATAACTTCACTGGCCTAGAGTGTCAGCATCTTCTCTTTTGCCTGAAATCCTTTGTAGGGGACTGTGTGTTTTAAAAATAAAATTATTACGTCTTTTTTTTCTAGTACTTCACTGAATGTGCCCTTTGCAACCTTGGGGTTCAGTTGAGCCAAAAATCATCATCTGCAGATTTATCATTCCTACACCTATAGATCAGAGAGAAACCTTGATGTCACACATTTGAGCTGAAGTAAGACTATAATCACAGCAAAGTAAACCTACAGATTGTTCATTTTGCTGTTTGCCAGAGTTGTCCAGAATGTCCCCAACTATTCAGATTTTGTACCAGCTCTTGGCCTCTGTGTCACTTGGCAGTGTATACGCCAGGGCCATCAGCCTGGTTAGCTTAAGTCCCAGCAGTTGGCCTTGGAAATCGCATTTTCTCTGCACAGGCAGCATTGTCATCCTACCAACGCTTTTACTATTTTTTTTTAAAGATTTTATTTATTTATTTGACAGAGAGAGACAGTGAGAGAGGGAACACAAGCAGGGGGAGTAGGAGAGGGAGAAGCAGGCTCCCCACCGAGCAGGGAGCCCGATGCAGGGCTCAATCCCAGGACCCTGGGATCATGACCCGAGCCGAAGGCAGACACTTAACGACTGAGCCACCCAGGCGCCCCCGAAAGTTTCTTTTTTTAAAGAGATTTTATTTATTTGACAGAGAGACAGTGAGAGAGGGAACACAAGCAGGGGGAGTGGGAGAGGGAGAAGCAGGCTTCCCGCGGAGCAGGGAGCCCGATGCGGGGCTCGATCCCAGGACCCTGGGACTATGACCTGAGCCAAAGGCAGACGCTTAACCACTGAGCCACCCAGGGGCCCCACCCTACCAATGCTTTTAAAGAGAATGAATGTTATCACCTAATTACATAAATGAAAACTCAAAGCATTGATAGGTGCAGGCAGTGTAAGCCAACTTTCCTCCTGATTTGATTCCTGAGGTCACACGAGGGGGTGGAGGCACACTCATTCTCCAGGTATGGTTTTGGTTGGTGGTGAGCTTTGGGGGACACCACTGGATACAAATAATTTGTTTCACACACCTCCATTCTTACTAGTTTTCATACCCCTGTGGTTTTTATCACCTTGCACTGGGTCAATGATGTTGTTCCTGTGGGGTGGCAAGCCACTCTCAAGATTCCTGCTGCTCCTATATTGCAGGGAGCTGACTAATGATATTTTTCCTTGTGCAGGACATACTGGGGAGAGATGAGTCTGACACATTTTATGGATGGATAAGCAGAATAGCAGTGTTGGGGGAGGAATCATTATTTTTCTAACCATCATGCCATGGAAATCAGTCAAAAATGTCCCACACTATCAATAATGCAGTGGGCTTTATACCAATTAGATTGATTTGTTTCATGGTGTCAGGAAAAAAATAAGCTCCTTTGAAAATGATTTTTGTCTCCCTTGGAAAATAAAGTGTTAAAAACTTATGAGCTTCATAGCATAATTTAGAAAATCTGCTTTTATGAAATGAGTTAATTATACCCATTGAATGCATTCACTGTCACAGTCTCATCCTCCCACTCCTGTTCCAAAATGACAAGTAAAACCAGGGACTGTGCAATTTTGGAAAACAATCAGGTCACATATTGAGTATTTTGCTTATTCATACAACCATAAACTGCCTATGCTTGAGTTCCCTCAATTACACAGCTCAGTATGCAGGCCAGAAGAGACAAGCCCAGCTCAAGTGAGCACTTCCTGGAATACACAGAGGAATGAGTTTGAAAAATGTCCAAAGTGGCAGATGTGAAAAATTCTCATTCAAGATCTAGAAGCTGCTTTTGCTGCAATTCCTCACCTGTTAATCGCGCTGCTTCTGAACTTCTGAACCAGGGATGCTGGCAATATCTTAGATTGAAACACTTAGGAGCTATTGATCTTTCCAAGTATGGTGCAGGTGTATGCCACTGTGGTGGGGGAAACTGGCTCAGACAAGAGAAGATGGATCACACAGATCACAGTGTTGCTCAGAATTTCCAGAGATTCACCAAGAATGAACGTGTGGCCGCTGGCTTCTAACAAAAGTATTACTTTTATTCGAGGATGTCCCTGAAAGATGTCCTTGATGAATGCTTAAACCCATGTATTGTTGTATCACTTAAATGCTTCAGATTTCAAGAATGCTAATACACAAATCTCTCTTCCACAACAAATACAATGGCACTGTTGTAGTCTTATTTGAAGAGTATTTCATTTTCTCCACTAAGTGTGACAGCTTTCCCATGACTGTTCATCACAGCAATTTCACACTCATAGAATTTCAACCTATCAAAATCATCTCCAAGCATTACTACTCTCTTGGTTAGCTCATCTTTTTCCACCAACTATGACCATTTTTATTTCTCCTTTTCTTCTCTCATCCCATAAATACTAGGCCTCATTTGGTGTTATTTGAATTCCAAAAGTTACTTAAGATGCTGATTACCATTGCTTGCTTGCTTGCTTGCTTTCTTCAGAAATCTCCCTCTCTTGATCTCTCTCTAATCTAAGCCCTCCATGATTTTAACATTTCTTGTGTCTGTATGTGGTTCCTCTCTCTTCTCCTTACCCTTCTTCCGTTCTGGCCACTTTCCTCTTGATCTCTTCTTGTCATCCAAATCTTTGAAGATGTGTGTCTACACTGTGTCCCAGAGCAATCTTTGCTTGGCCCTTACTGATTCTGTATCTCATTAAGGGATTCTGTAATCTTTTATCATAGAATTCCCTACTTGATTCTTATAACCAGCTTTAAGATAATTGACATTTTATTTTCCTATCTGGCCACCCTCTCATTGTGAAGCAGATAAAGGAAAGTGTTAAAATATCAAAGCTATGAGGTCAGGCTGACTTGGGTTGGAATCTGGCTCTTATCCACTAGGTGTGTGATCTTGGGTAAGTTAGTTAACCTTTTGTTATGTAAAATAAGGATAATGCCTACCTCGCTGGGTTGCTGTAGAGTAAAACGCAGTAATATATGTCCCTTGCCACACAGTTATTAGTTTCAAAGCCTAACCATTTTTATTTATTAATATTATTATTATTTCATTTTATCATTCTCTGCCATCTGCATATTATTTTCTTCCTTCTTTCTCTTGATTTCATTCAAGGTCTACCATTTCTGAAGCAAAAATGTTGATACTTTGCCCACTTTGTACATTTTCACTCTCGTGTAACTTTTTCTTCTATCTGCTTCGCTCCTCTCCTGTTTTTCTCTGTTCAAGTCTTTACAGAGTAAACTTCATCTAAGAATGTTAACCTAAGTATATTCGTTGACATATTAGTCATCCAAAAAAATCTCAGTAGATTCAATTTTCAGTGTGGATGAAAACATCTATTTAAGGATGAGGGCACTTTCAGTTTCATGATTGTATCTTTATGTATTGGCCAAATAAATGAAATATGTCCTGATTCGCTTGAAACCTGAGTTTTCCTTGAGCTTATTCTGAGTCCTCATCTCTTACAACCAAAGTTAATCTTAAGACTTAGCACAAAAGAAGTAACATCATTCCTCAGAACCTGGTGCCAGAAAGCAAGAGCCCTGGGTTGATAATGGTACAAGGAAAGAATCAGCTTCCAGGGTCTTCATCCTCCTTCTTCTGTACCACTTCCTCTTTTACTATCTTCTCCTGTCCCTACTCCCCAAGTACCATGCCCTTCACTCTTCTCTTTCTCTGTCCCATTCAATTTGCTCTCAGGAAATATTTAATAAATGATTCATAAGAATATATTAGAATGGAACAACTCTTAGACTTGATTCTACCATTTGCTTATTATGTGATTTAGGGGAAAAATCTCTCCATTTTTTCATGTTAGATGAAGAATATAATAATACCCACTTCAGTTATTGTAAGAATCAAATAAGATAACATGTTTTGAAATCACATTAACATGTCATCCAAGAAAATACACGAAAACAAATTTAAAATTATCCAGAGTTGTATAAATATGAAACAGTATTACATCTACCGGGAACATTTACATTTAAGCTGGTGATAAAACCCAAACAAATAAATCAAACTTTCTCTATGAAGTTTTAGGAATAAACCAGAAAGTGGGTGAGATATTCTCAGGAATAAGAGTTCCTTTCCAGGAATCTTAAAATTTACCCCGTACATACTATCTGGCCACATTCCCATTGTAATCCCAAAAAGGAGAGCTTGAGGAATCTATGTTGAAATGTAAACATATTTCACTTAGCATAATCCCCTCCATGTACTATATGTTGGCTAACTGAACATAATAAAAAATAAAAATTTAAAAATTAAAAAAAAAGAAATGTAAACATAGTATGAACACTCAGTGAATCTTCTCCTGGCTTCAGAAATCATCATTATGCAGTTTGAGAGTTTTCAGAAATTTTGAGGGGTCGGGGGGAGGAATATTGCTATCTCATTAGTCACTAAAAATTTATAGCAGAATCATTCTTAGAAAAATAATCCACGATAAAAATTATAACTGTGTAACTTAGATAATTAAATCCCAAGAGACAAAAAAATTTCATTTAGAGCAAATATTTAAGATAAATAAGAGGTTCTGTGTTTAAAAGAAAGAGGAATTGATTTCCCAAATATTTTCTATCTAAAGAATATTATCAATTTTTCTCTGAGTTAGAATACAACTTTCTATGTTGTAATTCTGGTTAAAAATCCATCCATAAGCTCTTTTCTACTTAACTAGAGCTCACTGCAGCTTTGTTTTCAATTATTTAGCCAGATTCTTAGATTAATCTAAATCTGTTGGCCCTATCTTCTATGAGTTTGAAAGCAGCAAGACTTATGCTAGGTTCACTACCATTGCTAACTGAAACCAAAACCAACAAGCAAGAAGTCGGCTTTCCCCGCACATTTTTTCTTGGAGAAACAATAATTCTAATGAATTTGGCAAACCTTGGTGGAGATGGGAGAGATACTATGTACCACATCCCGAGTTATGATAAGAAAAACAGATTGAAACTCCTTGTTTCATTCCAACAAGAAAACAGGTGTAACAGCCCCCATGATCAATGTAAATGTGCTTTATATATACTAAGTTATATATAATATTATAGATGTAAATGTATAAGAGAAAACATTAGCTGTTCCAGCGATTACTATATATTGAAATATGCTTTGTCTTACCATTCCTATGAATGAGTTTAGGCTTCCTCATGATATATTTTTTTTTAATACCACGGGAAGAATAATTACAGTTCTCTGCCTTTTCTACCAGCCATTAGAAATGGAAAATATTTCTTGAAAATTAGCCCAAATGACTTTCCAATAATAAGCTTTCTATCTGTTCTTATTGCAAAGCTATTTTTTAACATGTTTTGAAGCTCGTTGATTAGTACAGCTTTCCTCACAGAGGTTTTGGTATTTTGAAGGTTGTGACTGAAATTAACTGGAAACCCACAGGGCCAGAAGGCAATTATTATAAAACCTGAGAATATGTATTTGTGAATCCTGAAAGGAGCCCCTAACAAGAGATTGAACAGCTATGGGGCTTGGAAATAAGGGGCACCAAGATGGCTCAAGAAGGCTTAGTCAGCAGTGATGAAGAACTAAAGGATGCTTTTAGAGAAAAGGAAAAAAGGGAAATGGTTCAGGAGGGAGGATCAGAGAGGAGGCAGAGTAACTGTGGAGCCATGGAGATTTTGATTCAGAATACTAGGGGGTGATAAAGCTGAATCAAAAGGTCTTAGCCCTGACTTGCATAGAGAGCTTACACCAAAGACCAGGGAAAGGAAAAAAAAAAAGGGAAAAGTAGAGTTCTTTAAGCTCTGTGTACTGCATGAACTGAAAAGTAAAAGTACAGCCAAGACCAGGTTTGAAGAGTGTGGTTTTTAACACAGAAAACTCTGGCCATCTCTTAAACTTAGGGAATCTGTAGCCAAAACAGAAATCTGCTAAGGTGAAGATAATGCAAACAGCTCATTATTTTCACACTACGCATTTGATGACGTTGGTGTCAGACACCATGATACTTCTGTTTTCCACCTCTAGCAAGATTTTAGTAAAAACAAACAAACAAAAAAACCTTTAAATGCTATAAACTATTGCTGAGAGTATATGCTCCCAAATTGAATGTAGCATTAATTCACTTCATCACACCAGGTATGGTTCTTTGCAGTAGGAAACATCAGGATCTCTACCCATACCAGGTTTATAGACCTCTCAGATAATTACACAGGAGCCCAGTTGGGTTCTGAACAGGTGTGTCTCCCTGGAGTTCATGAGCATTTGAAAGGTGCTCTGTAATTGTGTACTCATCACATTAACCAAGATGTCCTATGTCTCCCAACCCAATACAGATAGAGTGGAGCAGAGCTGCATAAAAGATAGATAGACATTGTATAGCCATGATTTCTGTATAGCTATGTATAGGTCACTGTCATGAACAAGATATTGGGACTTTTCTTTCCATAATCCTTCAACTGCTTTTCCTAGTGGAGTGGCTGAGAACATTAGCCGAGGCTGACGTGGCCTCCGTAGCTAGCCTTCATTCTCCACTGGGCCTTGGTCATCTAAGCAATTCCTTGATGAGTCTTCATAAATGCAGACCTTAGAGAAAGTGACCTCTCAAGTGTCCTGGAACATCTACTAACACCATGTGGTGCCAGGAGACCTGTCACTTACCACAAGTCTTTAACTTCTTCCTTAGAGTTGATTGATAGTCTGTAAGACTGACAGCTCTTACTAAACTTAGAAACAAATGACTCATTGGACCTTTTCCAGCCATGCATTTGTACCAGAATAGAAAAGAGGAAAATATTTCGCACATCTCTTGGGGATGTGGCTCTAGGACAGCCAATTCTAAGACCCCAGGGTCTATACTGGTCTTCCAGCAGTCAAGAGAGAGTTGCTCTGGGCATCTATATGCATAGTGTTTCTCTTACCATCACTCTGCCCACATTGATTGAGGTGGTTTCTTTTGCCAGTTTCAGAACAACCGGGGAGCCATGGCCAGGCAGGCTGCAGTCAGGGCAGAGGTAGGCTGCCTGAGGACTCTCCACTGGCGTCTTTTTTCAGTCATTGCATGGCTTCTTTAGCCCTCGGGGAGAATTTGTGTAAAGGACTGCCTTCAGGGTAGACAGTTAGCTGTAAATCTCTGTTACATTAAACCTAGGATCTGTGATACCCAGAGTATCCTACTGACTAAAAGAACAAGAAAGAAAATGTCATCATAAATGCTCATCGGTAGATTAGGTAGTAGAGCCTAAAACTTCAGATCGACCCCATTTGGAGCAGTACTTTGTGGATTTGACATTTTATGGCAAGAATAAAACATATAAAAATATGGAAGTAACTTTTATAGGTTTATTAATCTTGTGTATATCTGAATCATACTGTTCAGGCTTTTCTATTGGCCAGGGACTCTGTTCAGTGAGCTGTGCTTCTGCTATTGTTTTTAGAAGGAGAAGCAGCACTGAGCCCTCCTGCCCTATCCCCAGTGGTACGTTCAACAGCAAGATCAGGATCCTGGATGAGGAATATGCTCTGGGTTTATGTAATATGGCTATACACTGAGAGCACATAACCAGTCCGTAAAAGATCAGACCTAATTCTCACCCAATTTTTGCTCTCCCGTTATTTTTACTATTCTCATCCACGCTGCTACCTGTTCTGTGCCAGGTAACCCCTACCATTCTGTTCATTCTCCTCTTTATTTTTCCATACTGACTTCCAGAGCCCCCTCAAAATTTCCCACTTTTTATATTCTCTGACCACCTGCTCTCCCAACCTCTGCAAACAAAGATAAGATGCATTTTGAGTATAGTTGTGGGTTGGGAGGAACTTGGGGGAATACTTAGGCATAATATCCCTATCATGGGTTGTAAGAATGTATGAAGATAGATGGGAGATGCAAAGAATAGTTCGGGGGACCTCCTTCATCTATGTAGTGGGACTACATCTAAAGACAAAGTGTTTATATCTTCCCCTCCTACACCAATCACATTGCTGGCTCATAAGAAGTGCTAAGTACAAGTTCTGTTGATTTTTTTTTTCAATTTCAGTATGTTAAGTAGAACATGAAAGAGTGATCACCCAGTATTCTCTAAGGCACAGTCAACATGATAAAAAAAAAATGACTACAGGGTGCCTGGGTGGCTCAGTTGTTTAAGCGACTGCCTTCGGCTCAGGTCATGATCATGGAGTCCCAGGATCGAGTCCCACATCGGGCTCCCTGCTCAGCAGGGAGTCTGCTTCTCCCTCTGACTCTCCCCCCTCTCATGTTCTCTCTCTATCATTCTCCCTCTCAATAAATAAAAAAAAAAAAAATCTTTAAAAAAATGACTACAAAATTATTTTAGGCTGTGAGTGTGCTTTTAAATTAAGATAGGAGAGTGGATGAGAACTAAGTTTGTGTCTAGGCTACCTATGTTAAATATTAGTCTTGCCACTTACCAGTGGCGTGACCTTGGGCCAATTAACAATTTCTAACCCTCATTTCCTATATCTTCGAATAGGAAATAATGATGGTATATACCGCTCAGTGTCACTGTAGGGATTAAATGAGTTAATCCACATAAGATCTCTAGTATAATGCCTGGCACACAATAAATACGTTATAAATGTTTGCTATTCTTATTTGATTGATTCTTCTGCTCTGTTTGAGAGACGGTATGATCCTGCTATATTTGGGAGCCCTAATTATTAATACTTTCAATGAGGATGAATGTGTATGAAGCTAAATTTACCCACCACATCACTATTCTTTGATCTCATTAGCCTTATTATCAACACGCATTCACCATTCACCAAATGCCTACTATGCATATATCCATAAGCCACCTGTTGATGCTACTACAATATGATACCTAAAATTTCTCCTTGCCACATTATATAGCTGCAGAAAGAGCAATGCGTAAGCAATCTCAAGCTTCCTGATTTTCAAGAATGAGTTTTTATTTTGCATCTTCTTGGCTAGAAACTTTTTGCAAAAACTCCTACCCAATGATTGCTTTCCTCATTACTTCATCTAACTGACCTAGAATACAGAACGCTGGCAAATAGAAAAAGAAGAGAAAAAAAATATAGTGCCATGAGAATTCTTTTCTGACATTAGCTCTGTTTTTATTTCAGCAAAGTAACAACATCGTTTGTCTTTCCAATCATACTTGACTCCATTACCCGTGAGGCCTATTATTTTCTCAAGAGTTATATCAAACTGCTTCCAGACATCCATCATTACATCATTGTATCTGCTGCATTTAGTGGCGCAATGCAAAGGTTTCACATTAGAAAAGACCTTCAGACACAAGCTGTTCATAAGAAATACCAGTCATAAATGTTAACTGACATTAATTTTTTCAGTATACTTAAGGTGTTTCTCCTATCAGTGAGTACAGCTAGTAATTGTTCCTTAAAATTTTCTTCACTTTTCAAAGTTTTTATTTCCTTGTAAAGAAAATAATTTTGTATAACAGTGGTGTTTGATTTGCTCAATCATAGTCTTTCTTTGTGTTATCTTCTGAGGTAAAATGTAAAGAGCTTTGCCTCTGTAATATTTTCTCTCCTCTGAGGAGTTTTCGAGGTCAAGATGAAATATGCAGTCTCTTTTCTGACATTGCTGACTCTCTCTTGGCTTGAACTACTTGATTTAAAATAATGCTAAGCTTTGTATTTTCTTATGGCCCTCTCCCCCAAAGTGTAATCCCTGAAAACTCAGAAACTCTCTTCTTCTTCTCTATCTGGAAGTTTTAGGGACAGATGAATGTCTTCTTCCCTGTCTACCCAAAGCTCACAAGGTGCTTAGTGAACGCTCCATGTCAGCTGAAGACTATGAGCATCTGAATGTCTTAAATCTGAGGTTTTTGAACAGATATCTTTTTCTGGTCTGAAATTCCATGTGCAGCCATTTTCACTCAACCAATTCAAAAGAATATTTCTCCCATATTTTCTCAGTTAATAACACATGGGCACACATTTCTATAATATATTGATCAAAGCCCTGTAAGAAGTGTCAAAAATAAACTGAACCTACAACCTCTTCCCCGGAGGAGTTTTACAGGTACAATATTTTTTAATAAAGAATATGCTGATGGCTGACCTTCTGATAAAATGTTACACTTTCCCACTTAGGACCTCTCTTTGGATTCATGCAGGATTTAACCTAGAAGTACCTTTAGGAACCTGATAAGTTATTGCTCCTGTAATTCTCTGTTAATTAGAATATTTGACTAAACAAATGCTTACTTTTTCTTAACTAAGATTTCAAGAATTCTTAGATACATTATTTAAATTCACGTTGTTTTGGTAAATGTTCACACCTTTCTCTTTATTTCTAATACAGGGACCTCCTGGAATACAAGGAGTACAACAGACTCTTGGATATTATAATAAGGTATGGCTTCTCTTTTTCACATCTTATATACACAGACATTTTATGTAATCATATTTTTGAAAAAACACTTATTAATTCCTAACTGCTCAGACTCTGAAACATGATCACATATACTTAATATCTTTCCTCACTGAAAGTATGTTTCAAAAAAATGTATTTTGCTCAGCATCTTTTCACAAAATCAGCATTTTATTTTTATAAATTTTTTATTATGTTATGTTAATCATGCATTACATCATTAGTTTTTGATGTAGTGTTCCATGATTCATTGTTTGCATATAACACCCAGTGCTCCATTCAGTACATGCCCTCTTTAATACCCATCACCAGGCTGACCCATCCCCCCATCCCCCTCCCCTCTAGAACCCTGAGTTTGTTTCTCAGAGTCCATAGTCTCTCATGGTTCGTCTCCCCCTCCGATTTCCCCCACTTCATTTTTCCCTTCCTTCTATCTTCTTATTATTTTTTATTTTTTAACGTATAATGTATTATTTGTTTCAGAGGTATAGTTCTGTGATTCAACAGTCTTACACAATTCACAATGCTCACCATAGCACACACCCTCCCCAGTGTCTATCATCCAGCCACCCCATCCCTCCCACCCCCCACCACTCCAGCAACCCTCAATTTGTTTCCTGAGATTAAGAATTCCTCATAT
>NC_138376.1:51550646-51568400 GCF_054177405.1 Leptonychotes weddellii
TGCCTCTTTGGTTAGATTTATTCCTAGGTATCTAATGGTTTTGGGTGCAGTTGTAAATGAGATCAACTCCTTAATTTCTCTTTCTTCTGTCTTGTTGTTGGTGTATAGGAATGCCACTGATTTCTGTGCATTGATTTTATATCCTGCCACTTTACTGAATTCCTGTATGCATTCTAGCAGTTTTTGGTAAATTTAAGAAAAAATTACTTCAAAGTTTGCAAAACTTCATGCAAAAAATTAATGCAAACCATCGTGCTTCACCATTAATACTGTCATAAATCCAGTTTCTCAGAGGGTAGACCTAGATAATTTGCTGCCTTGAAGCTTGAGTAGCACAATAGGTGATAGATTTCTTATCAGAACCAATCACTGCTACGCTAAAACCTCAAGCAAACCTTTACATACCATAGATCAAGACTGGGGGTCCCCCACCTTTCAGGGAGAGGCCCCTTCACCAAGGTTTTTAAGTTGTAATCAGGGTCGATGGAATACTGACATGAAAGTCCCTGAGTGGCAAAAGGCAAGAGTGTTTTGCTCTGTTCTTCAAGGAAACACAACAGAGGGAAAGAAAATGGGTGTTGGCAGTGAAGTAAGACCCAGAGACCTAAGTGTGACCATTGATTGACCCATCATTTTAATAACAAGTATTTGAGGTCTGATCACTTGGCATGAGGCATTGTGTCTACCAAGTAGGATCCCTTTATACACGATAGCTTGTTGTTGATACGATGCTGGTAAATAATTGTGCTCCTACACAAAAACAAGTTCAGAGACACTCCCCTTTATATCTTTCTTCTATGTTCTTGCTTTCCCTTTTAATAAATTCCTCTGACTACTGTCATTCTTCTCTGTTTAGAAATCCCAAAGAGATGCTATGTGCCAGCAAAGGCCCTGAAGATAGCAGGTGCTCAGAAAAGTGTTTATTAAATGATGAGCTAATTAGTTTGAAAAATCCCAGTTCTTCTTTAATGAGATTGAATTCAACATAAAGACCATGGGAAGTGTGTAGAGCTTGTAGCACTTCCTAAGTGATTCTGTCTTAAATTTTCTCATTTACTTAGATTTTCTAGGGAGTATTCTAGGGAAGAATGTTTGGGGTATATTTTATGATTCTCTATTAAACATTTTTCTGAATAGATCTATACCAGCTTTTTCAAAACATTAGGGCTTGGCACAAGTGAAAAAAAAGTGAAGCATATCTAAAATTAATCAGTTAAAGTAAAATGCTTTTTCTGTAAAGGCATCTACTGTCACAGAATAGGATTTATCATAAATGCTTCAAAATAATGAGAATGAGTTTTCTGATGTCACAGTGTCAGCTAGAAAAACTTCAAGATCACACTCTATTACGATCACCTTTGGTATAAAATTTACCAAGTTGCTACTCAGCTACTTAAATATTTGCTATCCCTTGCAAAACTTTTAAAGCTTGTATCTTTACAGGTCTCTCAACACTACTTCTATATATAGTTTATCTTGCCTATGAGTCAGTTTTCCCTTAAATGAAGATATATGAAGCATTTGTATTTTAGTCTAAAGTTGAGAATGTACATTTTTTAACTTTAAGATTATATTTCAAAAAAAATGGGGGCTGACCAGAGCAGACAAGTGGAGAATATTGCTAAACCAGGACTTTGAACTTAGCTATTGTCTTGCCCAAAATAACTCCAGCTCTCTGTCCTTACTGCTGTTAGAGGACTGAGGCTCACAGGGATTTAGTCCACATCTGCTCAAAATGTGGCTTTGGAGCTGGAGCATAACTGGTTAGAGAGGAGAGACCATAGCTTTTCTTCCCCAAATGATGCATTATAACCACTTGGCTTCAAAAGATTTTACACCCATCTGGGAATTAATGGAAGGTAGCTTCCCAAAGACTTTACTTTGTTTCACATTGAGAGTAATTAGAGCTGTTTTATCAGCCTCCACCAGAATGGATGGAGGAGGTAAGTACCTACCTTCTCAGTACCTACACTGGCCAGTGTTTCTGGTTGATAACCACTTTATTCTCATCCTTAGCTTCACAAAGGAAAGGGCCAAATGTGCCATGATGAGAGAGATGCATGTTTTCACTTGGCGGTGACTTCACCCACCCACCCCCATCTGTTTTGGATACTGAGGTGGTTTCATTTTGCAATTCATTGCATGCCTGACAGTCTGGCTATAGCATATAAGGAGAGAGAAAGAAAGGAACATGAATGAAACTTCCTTGGAGATTAAATGATGGACCATATATTGAGACATATAAAGTGATGCTCCAAGGTTAAAATAATCTTCCCTTTTAAATTGGCATTGAATTATGTGATGTCTGCACTTGAGTCCTGGACACCAGCAACTCAGCTCCCATTCGTGCAGCCTGGATTCTGCTGAAGCAGCCACCCGTGGGAGGACAAGCAATAGGCAACTAAGACACTCCTCCTCCCCATTCTAAACTCGAAAAATCCACAGGTCATTCCCTCATCCGAGGAATCCTCAAAGGCCAAGGAATTGTTCTGTGGTCCCTGCACAGGAGTTGGTCTTTTCCCCTATAGTTTTCTTTACGTCTTCTAGAGGGAGAAGCTAAGGCATAAAAAACCTTTTCCCCTCCTGGCACAAATCAAAAAGGGAATTGGGAGGGAGGGAGGGAAGTAAGGAAAAGAGAGAGACTAAGGAGTAAGGTTGGGAAGATTATATAAGTGTGTTTATATGTATTTTTGCATGCCCACGTGAGGCTGCAAAGAATAAAAGGTAGATATCCCTCTCCATCACAAAAATAATTTACAAACAGCTGCTCCCACTTTGTAAGATTGTTTGCAAAACGAAGCAACAATGCTGAGAATATTCTTCCCCTTAAGGGAAATCTGCTCACAATCCAAAAAACTGTTCTTCATCTCCAACTCTGGGGATTTTAATAAAAATTTGATAGGCTGTGTCAACTGCTAACGCCATCAGATCCAGAGCCTCTTGCAACAGTCTAGATGGGGGAAAAAGTGTTATCTGTGGAGACCCAGAATGAGAGGATTTTACATTTGATATTGTTTTTAAAGATCCACATTTCAAATGCATAGTTGTGCTATCTTACATCGCCATACTCGGTGCAATTTGCAGAGAATCAGTCTCAGCGGTTGGAGATTGATGCTGTGCCTCCCAGCAACCAATTCTCTTGTTCACTTCTCCAAATTGTTGATCCAAAAAAACCAATTTGCTAGCAAAATAATCTATTTTTCTTTCAAGTATCAAATCATAACTTCATTTCAATATCCACAGACTAGAAAGGACAGAAAATCTTTCTCCAAAAATCAAACATTCAAAGTCTTTCCAAATAGTGAGTTAAACACACCCATGGCCTAGAAAGTGAAGGCTTCCTTGGGGACACTAAAGGCAACGCTTCTGGACCCAGAAGATTCAGAAAAAAAATTTAAATCCTAACTTCCTGTCTCTTCCTCCTTATGAACCATCTCCTGTGGCTCAACCTATCCATGTCCAGGTACATCCCCTTTTTTCAGAGAATACCTTCTCCAAGTCCAGTGGAATAGCTTGAGTCTTCCCACTTGCCTGACTATAGGTTTCAGAGTTCCATTCATCATTTCCCACAAGAGAAAAAGGACAGGTTCTGACATCCCTAAACTCTTGAAATGACCAGGCAGATTGGCAGCCCCATTCCACAACCCTCATCACTTCACTGGAGGACATTTTAAATAAACACATTTAAAACCATGTAACTATTACATTTATTCAAAAGGCGTATAAAAACCCATTCAAATAACATGGCACAAATGTACAAATGACCTAGTAAAATTAGAATAATATCTATGGCCAAATGCCAGATTCCAGAAATGTGAGGACTATGTCTCTTATTATTTCTCTAGAGCGAAGTAATTGTCTGGTACAGATAGCTTGGAGAAAGTAGAGAGCAAAATCTTACAATGTCAATGCTACTGAAGTTCAAGGTCAAATCTGCCTTGAGTATTATTAGCCTGAGAGTGGAGAACAGCTCCAGAGGCCACTGAGGATCCTTGATTAGATGGATTTCCGGGCCTAGATATTGAATGAAGCAAACATATGGGGCTCTGGCAGGCAGTAAATAGCCCTGTTTTTTTCTTTGGGCATGAAAGCTACCAGAAAATCAAGATTTTAGAACAATAGAGCATATGGATAGAATAATATGAGCTGGTGCTATAGAAGCAATTTTTCATCCCACTTAGAACATCTCTAATATCCTGTAGGTTGTGGGGAGGTGTGAGAGGAGGGGGATCTAAACCAAGATGCTATATTGGTTCTGCTCTGCAATTCAAGAGCATGGGACCTCCCAATCCAAGACCATCTCTGGATAAGTCATGTTGTAGACCAAAGCATGTTCCAGCCTCCCCTAAAATTTTCTTTCTTAAACACAGCCAGGGAGAGATGCTGATGGGTTGTATACACTGACGGGCATCATGCCCAAATGACTAGTATGTTTAGGAAATGCCTCAGAGTTATGTTTTATGCAGGTTGCATCTAAACAACCTACCATTTTGTAACTGCTGATTCTTTATGTATGTGTGTATGTGTCTTAGAGTTTCATACCTCATTTTCAAATATGTCCTTATAATAATATACAGCTCAGGATTTTGAGAATACAATTTTTATTTTCAATTCAGACATCTCAGATCAAAGTTAAACAGGAAAAATGAGAAATGTCTGTCACAAGACCAACAATAACAGCAGTTATAAACTGCTTATTTTTGATTGGAGTAGGATGAATAACATGGAAGGTATATTTAAAATGTCAAATTATAGCAACAGTGATCTGAATGCATATTTTTGTTGTGTAAATGTTCCTCTACTTTTTCTACCAACACATAATATTTTAATAAAAAAATTTTAATGGGAGAAAACACATAAATTAGAATTATAGGCTTATTTATTGAATATTTCCTGTATGTTAGGTACTGTGCTAGGAATGGGGCATTCAATTCCATCATGGAGCTTACATTCTAGTGCAAAAGGTGCAAGCTTCTTTAAACAAACACAAAAATAGAAATATTAGTATTATAAAGAAAAAATACAATATCCAATGAGAAGATATGAGAGGGGAACCTGTCTGGGAGACCTGCAGGATCTTCCATGAATGGCATTTTATCATAGTTGAGACCTGAGGGATGAGTAGTTGCTAACTGGACAGAGGAGTGAAGACAGAGTGATGACCTAGAGGGTGAAATGGAAAGTATCTTGGTCCATTTGAGAAGCCAAAAGAAGGCTGTTACAGCTGGAAATTCCGAGGGAGAACAGGGGCCACCATGATCCTGGAGAGGGAAATGCATTTAGGTCATATGGGATTTTGATGGCTTTGTAAAAGTTTAGAAAGAAGGGACTCAGAATGTCTTAAAGGTATCTCTCTGACCTTATATAGAAAATATAGGTGTGTGGGGAGTAAGAGTGGATTATAGAATGCCAATTAGGGAGCTACTACAGTAGTCCTGGCAAGCCATGATGAGTGAGGGTAGGTAGTGTAAAGAGAAGAGATTTGGGGAACAGAGGCAGCCAGGCTAGATGACTGATTGGACTTGAGGAAAAGGAGGATGGTCTTAACAATGATACCCAGATGGAAGAAGGAAGACTTCTATGGAAGGGAGAGGATGAATTCAGATTTTCTTTCTCTCCTTGTTTTTTTTTTTTTTCAATTGTAAAATGAAATTACCATGCATTTTAACAAATAACCATAGAGCTAGATTAGGAAGAAGCCAATGGTTATTATCCCACTTCTGGACTAATGCATGTTAACAGCATGATGTAATTCTTTCATCTTTCTCTCTCATATATGTGTGTATTGTTGAATTTTTTAAATTCAGTTTTGAACTTGTTAAATATGAATTTCTTCAAAAATTTATAAGTGAATACAACAAGTGGAAAATTAGATACATGGGTCAAAACTCAGAAGACATATGCTGGGTTTATAGATTTGTCTTTGTGTAGATGATACCTAAACCATGGGAGCAAAGAAGAGTGTCCAGGAGAAAATGTTGAGTCACAAGAGAAAAGGATCTGGACAGAGTCCTAAGGAAATCCAACATTTACCCATTAGGTGAGGGAGGAAGTGGAGAGGTCAGAGAGACAGGAAGATCCTAGGAAAGTGAGGTATTATAAAAGTCGAGAGTGGCGAGTCCAGCCAAGAGGTTAATTAATAGAACGTCCATTATAGTGAGCAACAAAGATATCATTAATAATGTTATAAAGTCATATCAGTGGACTTGTTGGGGACCAAGAGAAGTTGCCAGACATTAATTTGGAGTAGTGACAACTTGCCCTTGGAGGTGTGATATTTCCCCCAAATCACAGAGAAGATAAATAGGGTCTACAAAGTTGGTGTTTTTCAGCAATATTTCAAAGAAGGTAAGAGAGGCAAAAGTGATTAACATGGTATTCATAAAAGCTATTATTACAACACTGTTACCTGACTATATTTTAATGCAGGGGCTGAATGTATTAATAATAAATGGACTTTTTTTGTACTTTTATTTATATATAAATATATATATATTTTTTCCCACCTAGGGAAACCTTGGTGAATATGGAGTTCATGGCCCAAAAGGAGAGAAGGTAATCAGATTTGTCCAAGTGAATAAAAATATAAAAATATCCAGGGTTTTACACCAATATATACATTCCCATGTCAGGGACAGTCCTGCTGCCATGTAGGCTTGCATCTCTGGGGAGCCTTCAGTGGGCACAAGCCTCCCTGCCTCCTAACCAGACAGCAGGATTAGACACTGAGGGTCTGCTCCCCGGTGAAGACTGCTGAATAGCAGCTGGCTGCAAGGAGGGAACACATCTAGGGGAAATAGCTGTAACAAAGTAAAGGAAATTAGGACACAAGCTTCGATTCATAAAGCAATATTTCATGAATCGTTGTAGGTGGCAAAACCATCTGAAGACCCCTTTAGCAAAATGCCTCAGGCTCAGGCTCCCTATTTTTGTGTCTTCTCATGTACCCAAACATAAGCTGTCATGGGGGCATTTTTTTGGTGGGGTTTAATAGTGTACAATCATAGTTTAACCAAACAATTATTTCAAAAACAGTTTTAAAATTAAAACGCTGATGGATTTCCACTGCGTCCTCATCGTCGTCACCAGCTTAATTTTATGAGGCGTGAAGATGACAGATTCACTTGCCCACTCAGAAAAATGTTTCACTCTGGTTTGATTCTGGAATTGTGATGACCTTGGATTCAGTGTGAATGTGCCATTGTCAGGAAAAAAATGATGCCATTAAATCTACAGAGATGAGTAGGTCTGAAAACACTCCGAGGGAATGTGGCCTGTGAGTGCTACTTTCATTTGTTCACCCAGCAAAAATTCTCTTGATTGAGGGCAGGGTATTTCGACATGAATCCAAGAAAATATGACTTCTGTGCCTCATAAATCAGTGCAACCAACCTATTCAAAAGATCATACATCTATCACCAGAAAATACTGCTAACAGAAACTAGGAATTTCTTTTAGATTGACCATTGAAAATGAAATTTTCTGCAAAAAAAATAAATAAAACCTTGACATTCTTAAAAAGACATCCAAAAAATATTGATTATACAGCCATAATAAGGCATTTGTGTGTCTGGGATTTTACTGCTAGTACATTAGCATTATTTTCTGTAACCAGATAGCTTACAGAATTTCTACACCACCGTACGAACACATTACATTTTAAGCAATTACTAAAGCACATGTGCAGGCTAACGGGGGAGAAAAAGCCACAAAGCTTGTCACATAGGACAGCTGAGCAAAGAAGAGTGTTGTGGCACTTTTAAAGTATTTAAACGATGATTCATTTATTGAAACCAAACAGCTGGCTTCTGATTGGCTATGTTCATTAGGAAGCATATGTTACTTAGGAATTCCTAAGACCTCAGTGATGAGAAATTTGATTCTGCAAAACAGGTGTATTTCAAACTCTAAGGACCTTTTCTATTCCTCAGAATCTTTTCTAATTGCTTCAGAATCTTAAGTGGAATTAGGAAAAGCCAGGGGCGTAACTGTTCCCTCCTCCCGCCCAGAGAAATAACCTAGAAGAGTCTACAGGGAACTTGTTGCAGTACCTGATACAAATGTACATATGAAATGATTTGTAAGAATTCTAATTAATGGGAGAAGGACTCTGCCAATAAATAATACATAAAATAAACTGAAAGACAAGCATAGCACTTGCTGGAAGAATGAAGTCACCTCTACCTATACATAGGTACTAAGTGGTTAGTGTCTGTTCTGAATCAATACATTTGTTTTTTAAATTATTATGCTGTTCATGGGTCACCATAATAAGAATTTAAACCTCCTTCAAGCTGCCCTCATAGATTTTTCCTTGCACCTATGGTGGACCTTGATGATTCTGAACGCTGGCTGCACACTGAAATCACTTGGAGAGCTCTTAGAAAATGCCGACACTCAGACCTCACGCCCAGAGACTCTGATTGGTTGTGGAGCCCATACCTCTGGTTGATCTGGCATTGAGTCCATATCACTATTATTTAAAAGTGCTTCAGATGATTCTAATGGGCAGCCAGGATTGAGAACCACAGAGTGGTCAAAAGAACATGGGCTCTGGGGTCAAAATTGATTGTACCATTAATGGCTGTGTTGGGAAAATCATTTTATTTCTCTGAGCATTGGTTTCCTTGTCTGTAAAATGGGCATAATTGTGTCTACACAGAAATGATAGCAAGACTGAAATCAAATGAGATGAGATGAACTTACCCAAAAGCACAATACCTGAGACATATTAAGCCCACACTAAAGATTTGTTCCTTTCTATTCATCCGCTCCAAACTTTCTTCTCATGAAGTCTCACTTCTCTCTCTTTGGTATTAATAACTGTTGCCATCCTTAACACCTGGTCTTGTTCATCTTTGTCCTCCCACCATAATTTTGACAGAGAGGGACTCAATTTATGCGGTTGAACAAAAGATTTAATGAGAAGTACAATTTCAACACATAAGTGACTTGTTATTGCTATATATCACTTCTCCCTGCAAAACAGAATCACGAAACCAGCCTACCATTTGGATCCCAAAATTGCAGTGAAGCACCAGAACAAACACAGACAGCAGTAGAATCTACACAGAAATCACTCCTGGCTTAGCAACCACATCCTATATCAAGAGCACTTAGATGCAAGGAGAAACACCAATGAACACTAGTGGCTATTAATGGTAAATGGCAGTAAAGACCATGGCAGCCATGGGACCAGTCCACCACTGTTGAAATGATGACTTCTGCTCTGTAGTTTTCCTGAGACTGGCAGCATGTGGTGAAGGAATAATGTATTTGCAAATTGGTTAAAGAGAACTGCTCCTTTACATAGACAGTGGAATAAGGTGGCAGAATATCTAAGGACTCCTAAGAAACTAGCAGGTATCTTTTGGGGCCAGCTGTCAGAAGGAAAAGATTTAGCCTCAACAGCACAGGTCTTTGAAATAGCATTGAAAGTGGCAAATCAAAGGACAGCCTTTCCTGAAGCTGAGTAAATTCATCACTTATCTTTCAGCTCATACCCACAGTGATAAATCACTGAACATTCATTTTAAGTATGAAAAACAACTCCTCAGGTGTCTAAAATTCAGGTATGAAATGTTTTTGTTTGCAGAATTTTCTATGAGGGAATAGGTACCTAAGATTTCCTCTAAGTCCAACCTTACCCAAGTACCACTCAGAGAGACGGACAGATGCCTCTGTTGGGTCCTTTTTCTACATTTCAAAGGAGACTTATTTACATGGGTTCAAACATACAGCAGTTATGAATGTAATTACTGTTCTTCCTTGTACAATCCCCTCCTCTTCCCCTTTGTTATCAGGCAGAAGTGATTTTTATAGTAATTTCTAGACCCCTTTCCCTGATTTCTACTTTTATATTTTGCAGATCAGTCTAACAACTAAGCGTATTTTTCTTTCACATCTATGCACTGGGGGATTTTTTTTTAAGATTTTACTTATTTATATGAGAGAGAGAGAGCACGAGTAGGGGTGGAGGGGCAGAGGGACAGGGAGAAGCAGACTCTCCGCTGAGCAGTTTTGGGAGCCCGATGCAAGGCTCCATCCCAGGATCCCGAGATCGTGACCTGAACCGAAAGCAGATGCTTAACCAACTGAGCCACCCAGGTGCCCCTGCATTGGGGATTTTAACACCTACCAGATGAGTAACACCTACCAGATGAGTAACAGGGAGGTCACTGTGTACCCCCTAATGCTCAGACAAGTCCAGTTGTTTATTTTCTTTTTAAAACCAACACCAATTGGCTTTTTAAATATATCCACCAATTTCTCCCTTTTCTGACTTTGGATAGAATTTGTCATATCTAGAAAAAAATTGCTTCTGCTACAGTGTGGTAAGTATAAGACCGATGATGGTACACTAGATGTTTAGATGGTAGAAGGAAAAATGCTTATATTAATAAAATCAAGATTAATTTTACAAAGTATATTCCACACATCTAGAAGAATCCTTTGAAAACTACGATCTTGTTTATCAATTGCCTATGACAAGTTCCATCTTCCTCTAGTGTAAAGTCACAAGATACTGATTTTGATAGCAATGTGGAAATAAGCCAACATTTTTAGGACCGTAATCAATTTTTACTTGAAGTACTTTGGGTAGACTGTTGTTCGAGGCTTCAAAATAAACAGATAAATACATCCACAGAAGGGGAGAGAAATGGAGATGTGCCCTGCAGGCTTGTTTATGATAAGGAAAAGCTAGAGACAACCCAAATGCCCATCAATGGGGCTTGGATAAACCCTGGTACATTAACATTTTCCAGTGGTTACAATGAGTGAGCTAGATCTATATGTATCAATAGAAAGGGATATTAAAAACAACCGTGAGTGGAAAAAAGCAAGTTCTAGGATGTAAAATATAAAAATAAAGCTATTTATGGAATTCATTATAAATATCCCAAATAATATATTGTTCATGATTACATATATGCAGTAAAAGTGAAAAACTATGGACTGAAAATATAAATATACATTTAAGAGAGTGGCTCCCTTTGGGACAGAAATAGAGGGGAAAATACAGAAAATTTCTTCTTTGTAAATTTTTGTATTTCTTTCATTTTGGTTGCCTGGTACACAGAGGTTTGCCATATTCCCCTTCATGTTTTCTGTAGTTATTTTTTTCAAAATAAAAAATATACAAGACATTGTGTGAGAAAGGTATATGCCCAGAAATGCAATGGTGAACATCATTTTGCAAAAATGCTTTTGAGATTGGAATAAACCCAACATACATAACTTCTAGTGGCTATGTTTACTTTACCCTCATGTGGTATTCAAGGATCTTGGTAGATGCTAAAAGAAAGCACAATGCTGGGACTCCTCCAAAGTCTGATTAGTGATCTACTTCCTTTCCGCTATATTATTTCTAAATTGTATTTTCTCAAAATACTTTTTATATGTCACATACAAACCCCTCTTCAAGATCTCTGACCAGAACATCTTAGACATTCCTAAGCTGCTGTTACCCCATCAACAAGAATGCCTTCTCTTTGTCCACAGCCAGTCATTTCAGTGATCATATAAATGCTGGGAACAGCTGAGAGACTCACTTTTCTTCCTATGGCTCCCCCACTCCTTCACCTGCCCCCACCTAAAAAAAGAAAGAAGTGTCTGAAATAAAATGAGTCCAGATTATTGTGGCAGTTCAACAGTCTCATGTCTTTAAGATCACACATACACACACACAAAATTTTTTTGGTGAAACAAGACAAAATTATAATTTCTTTCTTCTCTGGACATCTTGCCTTGAAAAATAATTTTTGTCTCTCATTAATTTTAAATATCATAACGAATATTATGGATTTCTGAAAGAGCTGAAGGCATCGTGAAGTGCTGACAAATACATTATTATGCAGACAGTCTAACCAGTTTCACGTTGTCTCTTGGATGATAGCAGATAAATTCCGTGGTTGGTGGGAGCACAAGCAATTGCTCTGAACTGCAGTCACAACAGTACTCACCTGACCTCACGCAAAATCTCTCTTCTGCTTTTTCTCAAAAGGGTGAAACTGGACAACCAGGATTCCCAGGGTCCATTGGCCCTAAAGGTCAAAAAGGAGAATCGGTAAGTATGAAAACTTTTAGGGCAAAGGGAGAATATTTTTTAAAAAACAGAATTAAAAATATTTTTCCTAATCAGCCCTAATTCCGTGAGCCTTGTTTGCCCCTGCCTTGGCAAGCAAAAACAGATCAGATATTTGAGCAAGTGCTCTAGCAAGGCATGAAGTCACTCAATCAATTTTTAAAAAATAAGATAGGTAGGCTAGTATCAGCCCTCTTCTTCATATGAGGCAACTGAGGCCCAGAGAGGTTAACTAACTTGCCCTAGGTCACAGAGCCAGTAAATGTTAGAGCTATGAATCACATTTAGGTAGGCTGATTCTAGAACGCAGGGTTTAAAAATTACTAAGCTGCCCTTCTATAACTAAACATGATAGCTATAATAAATAATAAAGTCAATACACTGAAGACTGGGGCTAATATATCCAAAAAATTAGAAACGTGTATATATCTGCTCTTAGGATACTTTCTGAAGTTACTTTCCTTCCTTGGTTTTTATAAGATCAAAGTAGCTTCTCAAGCCACTTTTCAGTATTACTGAGTCCCCTTTCTTTCAAGACTTAGCTTTTGTGGTAGGAGGAGAAAACCTAAATTATCATTTATACTCAAATCAGACTGCCTAAAGAGATTACATGAATCCTAGTTAAAAATAGCTTTTTTTTTTTAAATCCTGCTAAAAAACAAAAACAACCTACAGCAGCTCATAAGAATCAGCCAGCATCAGACTTAAATGTTTTATCTTTATTCAAAAGTGTAATACCTTTTTTCTTTTATTATGTTAATCACCATACATTACATCAGTAGTTTTTGATGTAGTGTTCCATGATTCATTGTTTGCGTATAACACCCCGTGCTCTATTCAATACGTGCCCTCTTTAATAACCATCACCAGGCTAACCCATCCCCCCACCCCCTCCCCTCTAGAACCCTCAGTTTGTTTCTCAGAGTCCACAGTCTCTCATGGTTCGTCTCCCCCTCCAATGTCCTCCCCTTCATTTTTCCCTTCCTACTATCTTCTTCTTCTTTTTTTTAACAAAAATCACATTTCCCTTTTTCCTTGCCAGGGGGAACAAAGGACATTGGTTTAGCAGAGATAGTGAATGCAGAGGTCACGAAAATGCCCGCGTGCCAAACGGAAACAGTAGGAAAAGCGTTTAATATTACAAAGCCAAAATTTCCCTGCGCTTTGGCTATAAAAATTAGGCTGGTTAGGCAATAAGGGTAATTTTGCAGGCAGCGGTAGAGTGAGGGCTTTTACCAGAGTCCCCCAAGCTGTCCTGCCTCCAGGGGTCATGCTCTCTCACCTTTAGTGTCTAGTCCAAGCTTCTAGTTGTCCAAGCTGTCTAGTGACTGTCCAGGACGTGACAGTCTTTAATAGGGCTTCCCAACTTCGTATTTCCAAGAATGTCTGAGAAACTCCCGTTCCACAAATCCAGCCTGGTGGATGCTGCCCCTTCTACCTGCCTAATTACTCCTGACACTCCACACTTGTTGGCAGCTCTTACCATCTCCTAACTGCTTCTGTAGGTCTGCACTGTCTCCTCGCCAAGCTTGAACATTGACTCTCACCTCTTAAATTACTCGTGACACATGGCAGACCCAGACTGAGCACTTTTATAAATTCTACTACCTGAAACACAGGAAGAGCAGAAAAGAGGAACTTCCAGTGGTTTAAGAGCAGTGTTTCCCAAAGGTGGAATGTGCACTTGAATTACCTGGGGCTCTTTTGAAACGCAGGGTCTCATTCAGGAGGGCTGAGGTGGGGCCTGAGACGCCACACTTCTTACTAGTTCCCAGGGGATACTCATGCTGTTGGTTCATGGATCATGCTCTGAGTAGCAGGACTTGGAGGATTTCACAGCTCCTAGGAAATCCGCTCTGGTTTTCTCTGCCACTGCAGGTGTTTGGGGGCAGCTCACCTACCTCCCTGAGATTATCTTTAGCCCCATCTGCCTTACCCGGGAGAAACAGGCTTCTCTTCCTTTTACCTTTTCTGCTTGCCAGTTCCCTCTTAATCCCTTAATGATTCCATGTCCCTTATACAGTAGTTCCACGTTGTGCAAGGGGGATAGATTCAAAGACCTCCAGTGGATGCCTGAAACCGCCAATAGTACCAAACCCTATACAGATGACCCTGAACAACGTGGGAGTTAGGGCATCAACCCCCCAGTGTAGTCGAAAATCTACATATACCTTTTGACTCCTCAATACCTAATTATTGATAGTCTACTGTTGCCCAGAAGCCTTACCAATAACAAACAGTTGATTGCCACATATTTTGTACGTTATATGTATTATATACTGTATTCTTACAATAAAGTAAGCTAGAAAAAAGAAATGCTATTAATAAAATCATAAGGAAGAGAAAATACATTTTACTGCACTGTAAAAAATCCATATATAAGTGAACCCACGCAGTTCAAACCTGTGTTGTTTGAGGGTCAAGAGTATATACTATGTTTTTTCATATGCATACAGATCTATGAGGAAGTTTATTTTATTTAAGATTTTATTTATTTATTTGAGAGACGGAAAATGAGAGAGAGCATGAGACAGGGGAGGGTCAGAGGGAGAAGCAGACTCCCTTTTGAGCAGGGAGCCCAATGCGGGACTCGATCCTGGGACTCCAGGATCATGACCTGAGCCGAAGGCAGTCGCTTCACCAACTGAGCCACCCAGGTGCCCCGAGGAAGTTTATTTTATAAACTAGGCACAGTAAGAGATTATCAACAGTAATAATAAAATTATAATAATATACTGTAATAAACATTATATGAATATGGCCTCTCTCGGAATATCTTGAACTGTACTCACCCTTCTTCTTGGGATGATGCGAGATGATAAAATGCCTCCATGATGGGATGACGTGAGGTGAAGGACATAGGAACTGTGACATAGCGTTAGGCAACAGCCGCCCTGATGATTCGTTGGAAGGAGGATCATCTGCTTCCAGACTGCAGCTGACTATCGGTAACAAATCATGGAAAGTGAAGTCACAGATACGGGGGACCTACTGTGCATCTTTGTCTGCCTTCCTCTCTGCCCCCCACATAAAAGAAAAGCATTTTTACATTACTATACAGAGTAGTTTAGCTCTTTGTGGTCTCAACCTTTCTATTCAGAACAGAATCTGGACACGACTTGGGAGAATAACCAGAAGGCCCAAAAAGAGGAATGGTTTTCATCCAAATTTGAATTCTGAACCATTTATGCTGAATGGCAGTTTCCCGCCACCTTCACTGCTGGACATTTAGAATATGACTACATGTGTCACATGTTAGAGCTTATAGTTATAGATGAGTTTACAGACAGAGAAAGAGAGGTGACCAGATAGTAGTCATTGGAGTGAGGACGAAATATCAAGTCTTGAGACAACCAGCCTCCTGGTTTGGTTTGGTTGTTTATTTTTTTTAACCTGTTACTTTAATCCATATGGCTTCCCAGTTGCTCTAAATAAGCATGATATAAGCAATGCAACATAAGCAAAAATAAGCAGTTATATAAGCATTGTGGCCCATTGCTCATATCTAAATAACATCATCTCTTCTCTTAAAAATCAACTAGGATTTTTTTAATTAAGGCTGAAAGACGAGAATATAAATAAAGCCCTGATCTAACTTATAGCAGTTAACCAACAATAAGAGATTTAATCACATTGGCTAGATATGGGGCATAATAGAGCAGGCTAGGTTGTGCTAGGTAACAAATTAACCCTGAAATTTCTGTGGCTTAATGCAAGAAAGGTTTTTTTCTTGCTCGTGCTGCATGCCCAGCATGTTGGGTCCGGAGGAGTGGGTGCTGATACCCACTGCACTCAGATGCCAGGCTGATTACCACCAGGTAACTAAGCCATCTGGAATACACAACCTTCTCAGTCACCATGCAGGGAAAGTGGGGCTGGAGAATCAGGAATGGGCTTCTCCTTGCCTCACCCTGCAAGGTACACATGTCACTTCTGCTCACGTGTCATTGCCAAAACTAGCCACATGGCCCCAGGAAACAGCAAAGGAGCAGGGAAATATGGGAGAGAAGAGTTGAGCCCTGAAAATCCCTAGCATATAGGACACGAGGTGAAAACCACAGGGGTTCACTTACTAACCACTTATCTCCCCTTAGTGATTTGTTTAAGGGACTCACAGTCCCTAAGGGAACCTTCAAGAGGAGTATTATCTACCATATTGTTCTCACACTTTCTCTTGACTTTCCTGTGCAAAAGAAAAATTTTTTTAAATGAATGGTTTCCACCTTATTGTCAGTTCACTCAATTCAAATCATAAGTAAATCAAATTACAAATCAAATCAGACTGAGCAACCAAAGCCCAGGATTGAAGTCAGGCTGTCTAGGTTTAAATCCTGAATGACCTCTCACTGGCTATATGACCTTGGGGAAATCACTTAACTTCTCTGGGCCTCAGTTTCCTCATCCAGAAATGGGTATACTAATCATACCTACCCCAGTGACACATAAGAATTAACTAGAACAGTGATTAGATCAGTGTTTGATATATTATAAGGATTTAATGAATATCAGCTATTATTGTTATATCTGCATAACTTGAAATTCTCTAATTTAATAGACTTTTACTGGGTACCAACAGAGTACACCAGAAATGCTATGATAGTCAAGACCAATTATATCCTTACATTCACAGAGTTTATAGGCAAGATAAACAAGGAGACATAAAGTGGGTGAGTGCTATTTTAGGGGAAATAACTCAGAGTTACTCAGAACCTTTCTGAATCTCTTTCCTCATGCTTGAAATGAGACCGTATCTTCCTCACAGCATTGTTGTGAAGAGTAAATGAAATCATGTCCATGTAACTTCAAGAGGAGAAGCTAATAAGAGAAAGTGTGTGTGTGTGTGTGTGAGAGAGAGAGAGAGAGAGAGAGAGATCATCTCTGTGAACCATGCAAGAGGAAGCTTTGGCCTTGGCAGCATTCCAATTTGTTCCACTCAGGATTCTCGAAATAGTATTAGCATGATTAACTTATTGTTCACTAGGGAATATGAAAGAGTTTTTAAATTAATTCTCATATGCTTCCTTTAAACTGCGCAAGCAGACTGTGTGACATTCTGAGTCATTTTAGCGGCTGCTTTGTGACAGAGGTCTGAGTTTGGCCTGCAGGATTTATCCATATCCAGTTTTGGAGGGTTTCTCAAAGTGTTCATAATTGATTCTGTTTTCTAACCATTTTCCTAGGGAGAACCTCTTACTAAAGGTGAAAAGGGAGATAGAGTAAGTAGATGTTTTATCACTATCTTGGGTTTTCTACTTCATTGATTTCTATCTCTCTGATTTCTCAAATGTTTACTTTGGAGTCTAATAGATTTGATAAAATAAGCTCTCTGAGCATTTTACTTTTTCCTCTGTGAATTTTGACTCTTTTATTTTAATAAATGAGAAATTATAAACCTTGTTAAGTTTCATCCCATGTGATGACACTTTACCATTCGGCTTGGGTATTATATATTTTCTTTAACCATTACTATTTGTGATTGGACATGAATGTTTTGAAAGATGTACACTTAAGATATCTAAAATACAAAATTAAAATGCAAGATACAGTTTTTTCAAAAATTCTGTTAATGATGCAGGTTAAATTTATCAAACAGGATGATTTTATCAAAAGGATCAATAAGAAGTCATGGAAATAAGAAAAGCAAACTCATAATAGCCAATATTGGGAAA